>NW_020649526.1:600000-885000 GCF_003573695.1 Papaver somniferum
TTTGGTCATGAAGTATCTCTATGAAAATTTCATGAGGATCCCACTAGTTTTCGTACCTTTGCCAATTTATATTGACAAAAAGGGGGAGAATTAATGTGTAGTTTCATACTACAAATACATATGGTTTACGAATCATTATGTAAGGGGGAGTGGTTTTCATGTCGAGATGAAGTATCGACTAAGAGGGAGTGATACATATCACCATAGTATTGTTGCCAAAGTTGTGATATAATTGAACTTTGATGTTGTGTAATGATACTATGAGACTGTATAACAATGATTGAGAGCAACTGTTTTCTCATTATTATCGCTACGGATTTTCAACAACTATAATGCTGAGTTGAACACATTTAGAATCATGGAGTACTTGGAAGTGACGAAGATTTCGAGTCGTGTTGAAGATGCCAAGGAGATCAAGCATTTGGATGAGAAGCTACAAAGTTTTATTTATTTTTTAATCCATATGTAATGATAGTTTTGTCACTAACATTAAAAAAGGGGGAGATTGTTAGAGCACTGCTCGGTCGAACTCGCATGCGTTGCTATCTCAAGCATGTTTGTCAATGTTAGTGATCAAAACTATAAGTCTTGATTTCTAGTCTATTTATAGATGTCTCGGACTAGGACATAGATTGTGTAGTCGAGTCTTAGACTTCACGGTGTTCATCATTTAAAGACGAAAACTACTAAGGAGAGCTTGTGGAACTTCATCAGCAAAAGGTATGTGGAGACTGAAACTCATCAATAACTTGGAAAGTCTATTTCTACTCTATCTCCTATCTTGAGACATAAGTCGTGTTACGATATAGTTTTCTATTATACACATTTGAGATTTCGAGCCGAGTTTAACTCGCTTACATATTTCTCGGAATATATGTTGGCAAGCTTTCGCTCCGACCAAGTTAATCTTATATTCTTGATGCAAGTTAAAAGATAATCATGTGAAAATTGATGATTAACATCTTACATGGTTTATGTGATACAATCATTTGGTGTAGACTTGGAATGTTTCGTTATGATTATTTCAATAACTTGAAAATCGCTTTGATGCTAATAGTGTGGGAAAAGAGCTATTGTCATCCTCTAAGAAAGTTTCAATGATTGAAATAAGAGTTTAGAACACTTAACCATTATTGGATATGACATGTTGTGTACTCTTGCACATATGTAATCCATGTACGAAGCCATAATATGCGTACCCGTACATGTACCTGTTGACTTGAGAAATCCGGGAACCTAAGTATGCGTACCTGTTCGCGTACTGGCATAAGGTTCATATCCGAATATTTCTGCAGGGATTGGAAGTACGCGTACCCGTTTGCGTACTAGCGAAACCCAATCTTGGTCCGAGTATTTCAAGTATGCATATCCGTTTGCATACTTGAAGGTTAAAGTTCTAAAATCGGTTGTGTACATGAATTAATCATTTATATAATAAGGAATACAATCTTTGCAAACCGTGGCTACAATGTTCATGAATTGATTCGAGTGAATCAAACCGATTTTGCTTCACTTGTGTTCTTGTATACTTCTATGAGAATATAGCAATTGAACAACTCTTTAACTAGTTTCATTTGAGTAATTTGAACTAGTTATGGTTAAGATGAACAAGGTTGATATGAGAGTGATCATATGGCTAACTTCCGTTAACTATTGTTGAGCCAACATGGTGTACACGTTTAGGCACGGCTACATAAACTTAAATGAGGTTACATTTTATTTGTGTGTAACAAGCTAAGTTCGATCTAATGGTTGATAGATATTAGCTTGGTTGAATCAGGTTTTTCATCTAACGGTGAATATTGGATGCTTTGTTACCAAGGTAACTTAGATTGCAACCCTGATTTGAAAACTATATAAAGGAGAACTCTAGCAACTGGAAAACCTAATCCCCACACTTTTGTGTATTACTAGTTGCATAATCTAGAGTCGATTCTCCTTTAACCTTAGGTTTCTCACGAGACCCTATAGGTTAACGACTTAAAGAATTCATTGGGATTGTGAAGCCAGACCCAACTATTTTCTCTGTAGTTGTGTGATCTGATCTTGCTGTTTCTATCGTGATTGAGTGCAATCGTAAGATTGGCTTGAGATTAATTTCTTCGATAGGAAAGATAGAAAAGTAGTCACAAACACCTTCGTCTCATCGTTTGTGATTCCACAATATGTTGTTTCGTTAATCGATTAAGATTATTGTGAGGTGATTGATAATACTAGGTTGTTCTTCGGGAATATAAGACCGGTTTATTAATTGGTTCCTGTTCACCTAGATTTATCAAAAGACGGAACAAAACTCATAGGTATTTCTATGGGAGACAGATTTATCTATTCCAATAGACTTTTCTGTGTGAGACAGATTTGTTTATCAAGTCTTCGACTTTGGGTCATAGCAACTCTTGGTTGTGGGTGAAATCATCTAAGGGAATCAAGTGCGTAGTATCCTGCTGGGATCAGAGACGTAAGGAACGCAACTGTACCTTGAATCGGTGTGAGATTCATTTGGGTTCAACTATATTCCAGTCCGAAGTTCATTGGTAGTAGGCTAGTGTCTGTAGTGGCTTAATACAGTGTGGTGTTCAAAGCATGACTAGGTCCCGGATTTTTCTGCATTTGCGGTTTTCCTCGTTAACAAAATTATGGTGTCTGTGTTATTTCTTTTCCGCATTATATTTTGTTATGTAATTGAAATATCACAGGTTGTGTATTGTATCTATCAATTAGGAAATCCAACCTTTGGTTATTGATTGAAATTGATTTATCCTTGAACATTGGTCTTTGGTACCATTCAAGTTACTTCTCCTATATTCAACTGGGCTCGCAAATTTCTATTTGTTGATTGCAGATTGAATTGAGAGATAGAGATATGAACTCCTTGATATACTTTTCTCTATATTGAGTTTGACTGTCTAGTTGATTCTCTAGAAAGTATATTAGAGTAAGTCCTCTCAGATTTCCAAACGAATTATTGGGTGTGGTTGTTGTACCCCCGCATTTTAAGCTTTAAACGAATTCTTCAACACATAATTCCAACAAGAACCCAAGCTTCCTAATCACATCCAGAATCTGATTAACCACTGGAAGCTGCTCAGTTTCCTCTCTATATTTTGCTGAAAACTCAACACAAATTCTAAAAACACGGGGGTACCAAAATACACCATCAACTTTTTTGTTTGGACCTATACGACGAAACCTAATACAATTGCAAGTAGAACAACTTAATCATTCTTGAACTATATGTGTATTTGGTTTATCTTTCTTGTATAATCAGTAGTTTAGATCAAAGATCTATGATCCTGATTGAGTACAAGAACTCTTGGACTATCTCAAAAATCAATATCCAAGATAGCCTAGTACATACTGTAACAGTATGTGAACCGAGTTCCGACATGAACAAGTCTTGTAATATATATTTCAAGATGCGAATTCTCAAGAACAATCCTTGTAGGTTCTATACAGTGTTGATTAAAAACTGTTATGTTGATAATTAAATCACTTGCTTTTACTTGAACTATATCAAACACAAATATAATTCGGAAGTAAAAAAGTAAAGCAAGACACAGAGAAATTTTGCTAACGAGGAAAACTTCACTTGCATAAAAACCCCGGGACCTCGTCCAGTTTGAATACCGAGTCGTATTAAACCGCTACTGACACTAGCCTACTATCATACTTCGGACTGTAATGTAGTTGGGACCAAATCAATCCCTCCAATAGACTCAGTTACACCGTGCCCCTTACGTCTCTTGAACCTCGCAAGGATCTACGCACTTGATTCCCTTAGATGATGTCCTTTACAGCCTAAGAGTTGCTTCAGCCGCAGTGGAGACTTTTTGGGTTTTGAATCCACAAAACACCGGTTTTGATTTCCCTTTTGATGTGAATCAAGGTTTTGGAAATCTTGTGTTTGTTTTGAATACTTACAAGGTAAAAGTAATATCAAAAGAAACTTATAGATTTAGGATTATTATGCTCTTCAAAACTGGAAGAGAAACCTATTTATTCTACAATAAGAACTACTATAATAAATCTAGAGATATCTTGTTAAACTTCATAAGGAATTATGAGACACCTTAACTGAAGTTTTCTTTCTAGTTCAGAATTCGACCAACTAGCGTCGGTATACGTTCGTGAACTGAAATCTATCAAACCTAGGGTTTATGATAAAAAATCCTTGAATGGCCTTATATCAGAAGTGAGGGACCTTAGAATATACAAGATTTATTGAATTAACCAAGATTACAAGTTGCGTAACTATCAAGAAGATTATTACCAGCTCGTGCTTTGTGATCCCAAAACAAAGTCTTATTGTCTCACTCTTGTTCACGAAGAACAGAAGTAGTGGAAAACAACCTTATGAAGCTTACACCAATTTTCCAAGGGATGAATTGTGTAGCTTACATGAACCTTTTATTTATAGTGAACGGTTGCTTGAAACCTAAGCAAGTTCGTAAGCTATTTTCCCTTTTCAAGACTCTCCTAATTTTGAAAGTCTTTGCTATGTTACAACTCTTGCATAAATAATTAAATAAATAATTACTTTATCATAAATTGTATTTTTGTAAAATAAATTATAATTTACCTTATGAAGGAGTTTAAAACATCACATATACTTTAATATGGTAATCAGTTGTGTGTGTAAGAATAGCCGTCTTGCCTAGATAAGGAAACACCAAAAATTTGAAAAAAAAAAAAGGATTCTGGTCATGTTTTCATGATCAAGTCCTTGAACCGTTACAAACAGTTCGTGGAGTGTTTCCTATTCACGAACTGCAACAACAACAACAACACTTATAAGTTTTAATTCAATATATTACGAATAACTTCTTCGTTATAACTCGGAATTGAGTGATTCCCGTCTCATTGAATTCGTACGCTCATTCACTACAACATGGGGATATTTTTAGGGACAAAGTTTATTATCACTAAATTCATGGATCAAAAAACCTCGAGTCCATACATAAATGCATGTTTACCGTCATAGAAATTATTCCATAAAGTGAGCACTTGTTTCGATAGAATAGAAAAGTATAATTGAATAAGAGTGCAAATGAAATTACTAACCACGTATCTCTTGTTGATGAAGTTCTTCAAATGTCTTCGTTTGATCTTCAGTCTTCAATCTTCGAGGGTTATTCGGTGATGTCTATTACTTAACTACATACTTCTAATCCTAGTCCGAGACTTGACTTTAGTAGACTAGAAATCAAGATATATTTTTAATCATCTAATATTGACGAAAAGCTTGAGATAACAAAACTTATAGGTTCAAACGATCAATACTCTAACAAATTATATCCCTTCAAGTGTATATATACGATGAGTCATGGGTTAAATCTCTAGTTCAAACCTTTGGGTGTTTCTTATTAAGAGCTTGTTAAACACAAATTAAGTAACATACTAAAGTACCCAATTCATATATTTTCATAAAAACATGATTTTTATTGAAACTCCCAAAATCACATGAAGAACCTTAATTTTCAAAACTTGAATCAAGAAATCTATACATGAAATTGATGTTCAAAGTTTAATGTTCCTTACGATTTACCCAAAGTTCTATATCAAGTAAACACCAAAATCAGTATTCAATTTCTTCAAAACATTGGAGAATATCATTTAGATGAATATCAAGAGAAGATAACTCCTACCCTTAATTCTGCTTCGTCGATAGCTTCAAGTAATAAACATAGATCAATTTCAAACATAATTACTTCACTTTCATGAACGAATTTCCCAATGTTCTTGTTTGATGATTTTTAGTAAGAAAAGAGGGGTAATATGACGAAACAAAAATAAGATCCTCCCATTTTCTTTTAGTTCTTTTACTTTTATTTTTAGTTTCCAAATGCGACGCGTGCACATCATGCTTACAGGCCTACTAAGGCACCCATGATTCAGATTTAAACAAACCCACTATTTAGAAGCAATATTCATCATTAAGGCACCCAAAATTGTTTAAGGCACACAAACATTAAATTTTCATTTTCCTATTCTTAGCATATCCAGTGTAGAGTATGATTTCTAACCCCAACGGGTTCAGTCAAACCCGAGAAAAAGGTTCGTACTGTCACACCATTTGCTCCTTAAAAATACTTTGTCCTGAAAGTTTAAAATAAAACTTGGAAGTGAAAAAGATTACCTATGTTCGTATTATAATCAAAGCACTAACGAGTCCACAACTCACAGTCCCAAATGAATCGGAACTGCTCTGATACCAACTGTGACGGGTCAACAAATTTTTGCTCCGAATGAACCGGGTTACGATCCGTATGGAAAGCTCTGACTCTCTGATACGCCACTCGAGAAACCTTACTTTCAACTTTTTCGAACCAATTCAAATTTACGATGCAAATGTTCATCGAATTACCCCAAACTGCTTTATAAGAAAGTGATCGAATTTTATATAGTGGTAAAGGTTGTCGTTCACTCAGACTTGTTGAGAATTTGTTTTAAGACTTAATAAAGAAAATAAGGAAATTATATACAAAAATCGTGACGGGATGAAGAGATGACTGGGACTCGGGATTCCACCAATTCTCACATTCATGCGGTTCAACTATTAATTCTGGACAATTAAAGCTCATAAAATAATAAACATCGACTCTAAATCTTTGCCAAGGTATATTCTGTAATGAATTATATGTAAATCACAAGCGTGACGCATCAAAAGTACCTAAGACTAAGCATGCGACATCAAACGAAATCACAAAAAATCAAGAAAAATCATAAATCAATTATAATAGTGCAAATAGTCATAAAGGAATTAAATAGAATTACCACATGGGTGAAAAACAGCTTCCTCCGTCGTCCCAGTGATGGGTTCTAGCTCCGCATATTGAAAACACGCTCAAAATTCATTTTTATTGCTCAAAGGGTGTTTACAAAGATGAAAATGGAGATGAAATAATAAAACCGGGTTTGTAACACTTATATTTGTTACAAACTCAATAGTTACAGAGAACGATAAAAGCTAGATGTCGTAGGCACTGTAGAAATTACGACTGTTCTAAACTGCAGCTAAATGTGCGTCTTATGTTCTTCGTTTGTTCTTCACCAACATCAAACTAACCTCTGCAACTCTGATGTTTCCGGCTCTCTAATGTCCTAAACTGCTCCCAATTCTCTCCATCCCTTCTATGACCCCAAATCCCTTCTTTTATACTCGACAAGACCGAGATATTCCCGAGTGAATGCGAATAATCCCGTAATAATTATGTTTATCTTCCACGGTGTGTTGTTAGAATAATCTTCCTTCTTTAGCTCCATCACGCGTCTGCATGGTTGCAAGTTCACTCCTACACGCTTCTGTTGACCATGACAGCTCGTTCTCATATAAAAACGGAAAGAAAAACTCACCAACTCTGCTCGGGATTAATGGAGAGTATCTTTTCAGCACGTACTCCATGTTTTCTTCTCCCCAATAATGTGGCCCAAATTTACCGGTTCTGATGGGATTACCAGTCCTGTCCGAGTGTAACAGCCATGTAGATGGGGGAAAACGATTTGCTGGTTTTTAAGGAATTGAGGAGACGACTGTACGGAGGAGACTCCTCGAACCGAGCGAAATGTTAAACCTCACACAGATGCACCGCTGCAAAGGGGGTGCTTTAGATTCGAGAGATCAATTTGTAGTACTCCGGCCTAAATCAAGACAATGACCGTTCCAGAGTAAATTCGGTCACAAGAGAGGATGGGTTTATCTGTAGGAGGGAAGCTGAGAAATGTGTGGAATCAATGGTAATCAAAGATTGTGGGTGTGTGAATTCCGAATACGATAAGCTTTGAGTGATTGAAATTGCTCAATTGAGAGTAGTTGCTCAACTGATGAGTTAATGATCTCGTGTTGTCGATGAGACGTGAGATTGATGATACTGATGATGATACTTCAATCATGATTCAGAGACTTATTTATATTGTTGGAATTGTAGACACCATGATTCCATGAAGTGTGACAGTTTTTGGAATCAAGGGGTGGGGAAGTGGAGATCGTGTTTGAAACCAGTTGCTCAACGTGTGGACACTTGGTCGATTTTCCACCCACTACCTCGTGAATTCCTTCAACTGATTGCACGACTTGCTCACATTTCATCGTGTGTTTGAACACACATGTCGTAGACCGCCAGACCAAAACCCTAAGTGATATCCCCCCAAGTGATACGATTGACGTCTCGTGGTTTGTTAGTCAATTGATGACTTCGTGGTTTGATGGGACGATGAGTCCATGTAGCTGAGTGTCGAACATGATGTTCTGAAACTCATGAATTGAACATGTCATGAGATAGAGGTATAGTTCTTACGATGAAGTGAGCAAGTATTGCTCATTCGGTGGATCGTTAAATATTGATTGTTGAACCAATATTCCTTGGTTTGAACAAATATTTATCATCTGAGTAAGTGTTGCTCATGTGATGAATTGTTGAATATTTGATCGTCCGAGCATGTGTTGCTCATCTGATGGATTATTGGCAGCGTACCAAAAATATTAATTAGAATACTGGTCATTGAACCGAGCATAATTAATAAAATTAATGACCATGAGGTCGTCGTAAAATTATTAAGGTTAGAATCTGGAGTGATGATCCTTGGATTCAGAAACCCTAATTTGATCAATTGATGATCAATTCATGGTTCGTCAGAATTTCAACCATGGGAAGAAGGAGGGAGCGACTACATGGGACCGTGGATCAACCATGTAGTATTCATATGCTCACGTGAGCAAATACGAAGAACTCTTGAAGATTTGACGATTTGTTGGTGGAAGAATGATTAAATGTCGGCTTAATCATTTATTCAAAAATGCTCGCCTGAGCCTTAAGTGAGAAAACCTAATTAATAATGATGAGGCGAGGCACCGATCATGGAGTCATGAAACCGGCCCTGGGTTGTCACGTGATCGCCTGACGATCACTTCATGAAAATCCAAAGTGTTTGGAAGAGTTTTGGACCTAATACAAGCAATTGTGCAAATTAGGTCAAAACTGTGAAAATTGGTGGACCGGCTTCCGTGAGCCAAAGAGCCAATCTTGGTCGGTCAAGATAGGGTGCTCGTGTCCCCAAGGCGTTCGCGTCTCAGTCCTGAGAATTTTGATATTTTCTGGCGTGCAATTGAGCATCCATTCGAGAAAATATGCCAAAATTAGGGTTTCGATGAAACTGAGGAAAACACCATGAGATGATGAAAAATAATTATAAAATAAGAAATGAGGAGGTGTGGGACCGCCGTGGTCAAGGCATGGTCGGCCGATCGTGACCATGGTCCTGTGGTGCCTTTTCCTTAATTTTATAATATTTTGATGATCTTATGAAAAATTCATGAATTTTGAGAAATTTGATGATTTTAGGGAGTTTCCATGAATTGAAGGAGTTTTCATGAGTTCAGGGAAGCAAAAAATATTATAATAATAAAACAAGGGCGTGTGGGACCCTGGTGGCATGGCCGGCCGACTTTAGCCCCGTCTCACGAGTTTCCCTAATTTTTTAATATTTTTAGGTATTTTGATGATTTGAGGGAATTTTTCCTAATTTGAGAGAAATACCATGAATTCAAGGAAAACTAGTAATAAAATAATAAAACAAAGGGGCATGTGGGACCGGCTAGGGCATGGCCGGCCGACCAAGGCCTGTTCCCACAAGTTTTCATAATTTATTTTATTTTATTATTATTATTTGATGATTTGTGCAAAATACCATGAAATCAAGGAGTTTTTTCATGAAATTAGAGAAATAATAATAAAAATAATAAAATAAGAAGAACCCGTGGGGTGTGGGGTAGGTTGGGACCAAGGCATGGCCGGTTGGCCAATGGTCATGCCCCACGCTCCTTTCCTTAATTTTATATTATTTTTTATGGATTTATGGAAGTACCATGAAACCGAGGAGTTTCCTCGAGACGAAGGAGATTTGATAAAATGAGAGAATTTTCATCAAATCATGGAAAATAATAAGAATGCATTAAAAATATAGAACCAGCGTGGGATTGACCACGACACGGTCGGTCGGTCGTGTGTCCTTGCTCCCAGCACCCTAGTCAATATTTTTAATTATTTATTATTTTCTTCCCAATTTTGCATAGGTTCATCGTTTCATTGTATTTTTGAAATACTCGTTCGTGCGGTGACTGTTACTGTATCGTCGTTGAATACACCTTCACCATTTGAATCGGGGCTTACATAGAGGTAGCTCAGACGCCCGGTTGTTGATTATTTATTACTAATTGTGGAATCCAGTGGAGAATAATTCACAAAACTGAGTAATAAGATGTTTATTATTAATTCATAGGATCAGCTGAGGATTCGACTACGAATTCAGAATAATAAAGTGAGCATTACCATTCCATGGGATCGTAGATTCAACCATAGAATCAGAGTAATTAAGATTTATCTATTACCATTTATGAGACCAGTTGTGGATTCGATCATGAAATCGGAGTAATGAGATAATATAGTTATTGCTATTCTATGAGATCAAGTCGTGGATTCGCATCATAGAATCAGAACAACTGTTATTGCCATTCCATGGGACCAGTCGTGGATTCGACCATGGCATAAGAGCAATTATAATTAGGAATAATTAACTTTGTGGCTCTATACTAGCAGAGCAAGCTGTCTAGAAGCATTAATTATCCCGATATGAGCTTGTCGGTAAGTCATATCCTTTATATAGTCAGGATAAAATCGTTGTTCGTTCCTGAAGACGTTACCACTCTATACTAGCATAGCAAGTTGTCTAGGAGCCGTCCATCACGTGATGCTATATAGAAATAATCACTGAAAGTATTCAGTATTCATGAGATATGCCGTTGTCCAGTCGTGAGACTACATATCCACATGTACTCTGAGAGAAGGTACTCTCCGTTGAGAATTCGATGAGAGACCCGTGTCTCGATACTCACGTCTGATTGCTGAATCAGAGCTTCGCATAATTATGAGTTTGCGAATTTAGCCTTTGTCGAAAATCCACCATCTACATTAAGTCCCCTGCTTACTGAAGAAAGCTGTGTTCCTCAGTCAGCATTAAATGGTGATTTTCCGGTCATAAATAATAATACCAGTAATTGAACTTAGTCGTAAGTTGAGATGTTAGAGAGCATGAGCAAGCCACGACTTGATGAAGGCTTCAAAGTCATGATTGGAGCGTCGTTTAATGAGCATAAATTGGTGTTGAACCGTTGGTTTGGACGACGAGTCCGTGGTCGGTTAGGATTCGCGGGTCGGACCCAATAAGGAAATCCTTAGAAAATTAGGTTTTGGAAATAAAATTGATATAAAAGGGATTAATCTTTTTTTTATTTATTTTCCTCACACACGACCAGCACCTTCATCACCTTCACTCCAGTGAAGGAGAGTTTTTCCGCCGGAGCCGATCGCCGCCGACACCGTCCGGCCAGTTTCCGGCCGGCGCCGACCAGGTGAGCGAAATTTTTTTTTGATGTTTGTTGTTGTTTACATGAATTTCATGAAGTGATCATGTTAGAATCATATACATGTGTATACAATTGGTGTGAGTTTTATGAAAAACCCTAGTTTTTGTAAACGTATGTTCGTTCGATCGTTAGTTTTGCACACTAACTATAATCCCTGATTTAGGAGAGATTTTTTTTTTATATATATGAACCTAGGTCCAGTGACAAAACTTAGTTTATGAGTTTTCATGTGTACCAAGGTTTTATCATAAAAGAAGTGAATTTTCATGAAATCGCAATATTCCTTCGTTTTAAAGACAAATAACAATGATCCGAAGGAAAATATGTATGATGAACTTGTGTCCAGTGATAAAATTTTGCTTATGAGTGATCGCTGTCGTATGCGTCAAAAATAATTCACTTTCTCACTCAACTAGATATAAATATAGTGCGTGATAAAAAAGAGTTCGTTCCCACAGAGAGGCTTTTGTTGTTATCAAATTTTCAGATTCTTAAGTAACCAAGGGGAGGGGGGGATTTTTGTTTTATCTAAATAAACAAAGCAATAAAAGTAATCAAAAGCAATAAAATAATTTGAATAATCAATAAGGAGAAGATATTGGTCACGGGATAGTATCATTCACAAACATGTATTTTCATCAAATGACTAGAATTGATAATTTTAATCTCTCATTTACTAAAAGTCCTAGGATATCTTGATCGCAAGAGTATCCCGTTTATTTCCGATTTTATCACAAACAACATTAAAAGATGCTATTGTGAAATCTACCTAAAAAGCAACCTAAAGTGTAAAAGCACAATTAAGTTTAACTCCCTAAGAGCAATAAGTTCTATGAAATAAGACTAATCAATGCAAACAAACGTGTAAAAGCACTAATTCGTTTTAACAAAGGTTATGATTCATATGCTATTATAAAGATGTATCACTACAAGTAATAATGGCACTATGCTACTTAGAATCAGGGATAAACAACTATTTCGTATTGAAAACCCTAATCTAGCAATAGAGATGAAGACTAATCTAATTGATTCCGGACTCAAACAAACTAGCATTCAAATCATATGACAATATTAATAATGAAACATAAACAATAAAGTATTGAGACAAAACTAATTTATTGAATCAAATAACATGTTGGAAATCAACTTTTATCCCATAACCAATAATTGAGTTTAGTTACTCATAATAATGGAGCTCATCATAATCATAATCATAAAATAATTGAAGAAGATGAAAAATAAACGAAAGCAAACCCTAGTTATAGGTATCTCCAAAGCTCCAAGAATAATACGTGATATCAAAGAAAGTAGAAAACTTTCCTTTTTGTAGCTCTTCTTAGGTCAAGTCTTCAAAAGCCCATCACCAAGAAGTCCACCAAGCCCCTGTGTGCGAAGAACCATGTAAAAATCTTGCCAAAAGTGGTCGCCGGAAAACTGGTGAAAGTGCCGGAATTTGGACGGTAAAGAGCTCAGGTGACCGGCAAAATCAAACCGGTAACCGGTCAACGAGTCAGTTCGGTCGGTCAACGAGGTAGCTCGGTCAAACTCAGTGAGTCATACCGAGTCAAGGCGAGTCAATACCGATTCAACTATCTGACCTGGCCAAGTTAGTCAGACCAGGCCATTGCACAATCCATATCTTCTGCTACGCCATCTTGGCCTGCTGCCAGCTTCTCTTGTACAGGCCTGAGTTTGTGGTGCGGTATGATGATCCTTCTTCCTTCCTCCCATTCCAGATAACCAGTTCAACTGCAACTCACAATTGTTGTAGCTTCTTAAACTCCATCAACAATCCAGCAAAACAATCTCTTCACCAGTACCTCATAGTTCATGCCATAACTAGCTAAACACGGCAATCGTCTTTAGCTCCAGTACAACTCCCTCCAATAGCAGCACCATTAAGTTCCAGTCATTGCACATTACAGTTCAGTTTCACAACCATCTCCCATTCCATGACTCTGCAACCAACACAGTCACAACCTTATCCTTCGCAAACACCACCTGCATCTCCTCATCATTCATCTACACTGCTAACTCAGACTCCACTGGACATCAACACCACTGCTATAATTTTAGCATCAGCTCCAACAACACCACTGCATCATTCTTGCACTACTTGAGCCATTCTCCATTTCAGTCACAACCAACACATACACCTGCTGCATCAGTTCATCACCAGAGCCATCACCTGCAATGTCATCTTAAACTGCAGCACCAAGCAAACACACATTCTGAACTCAATTGCACTGAGCCACGGCACCACCATGGACATGACTGCAACTGCATCTGCTCACAAGTCCATCAAAGACTCATTTTACCAGTAATTAACACCAGTTTACAGACTTCCAGGACTTCAGTTCAGCTGCATCACTTACATTCTGCTACCACCATCTCAAGCCAATAACACTCAACACCAGAAGCTAACAACACCAAAATCAGCTACTTATACCCATAACCAAAACAACCTGAAACTGATTCATTTCCATTCTTCTTAGCTTTGAAACTCAGTAAAAACCCTTTAGTCCTTGAAACAACGCATCCTAGCCAATTGCACCACCAGATTCATCTCCAATTGCAACCACTGAGCAATTCCATCTCACATCTTCTGAGTTCAAGAGCAGACCCATTCAATCATTTCAGCTCACAACCACCAACAACAATACAATCACCTTCTATTCCACTCGAATCTCTGAGCTTCAGTACATTGATGCTTCAACAACACTATTCCATTGATCAACTCATTACCACCACTATCTCAATCCATCTACCTGCAATTGCCACTTCTCAGTCCAATACTCTGTAATACAACCAATGCATCCATGACAATCACCAGTTCTATCTCAGTTTGAGCTTCAATTTCATTGCCTCGAACTGCACCCGTAATAGCTTATACATCACCAACCCATTGTTCTTCCATGTATTTCTCCAGCTCTGCAACATAACCAGAATTCATTCAATACCACACACCCATTTCATTACCACCAGGTCATGGCATCAACGCCATCTGAATCACTCCCTTCTTTACTGCACAACAACCACCAGATTCCACCATCAAAACCAATAATTCCTCCATTTTCTTGTCTGCTTGCAACACAGATTTGAAACCCCATCTCAGATTCAGTACCACAATCATCTCAAACCCTTTACCATCTTCAAATTCTCATCTTCACCATTCATCTCAGATTCAACCCATCTTCTTGGTTCGATCATAACCCAGATTTCTTCACACAAACCCTAACTCTGAATCAATCGAGCACACCTCAGGAACAGCCAAACCCTAACTTCCTTTTAATCTGATTTCTTCTAATGGCTGCAGTTGATTTCTTGCTCAGAACCCATGTCTAATCACTTCACCAAAACCCATTAATCCATGGCAGCAACATATTAAGCCCTTAAAATCGTATTGATCTCAAACAACAGCAGAAATAATTTCCCTGTCAATTTGACTTACATCAAACCCCAATTCTTTCTTACGATTTTATCCTCATCATCTCTTTGAAGTCTTCTCTTGATTTCACTTGTTCTCTCTGAATTTCTCCCTTTCATTAAACGAAGCTGCCATCACTTCTCGGTTTCAGACAGAGGGTGAGAAGTGAATATCTAATGATAAGAAGAAATAATGATAAGAAGAAATGTGTGCTCTCTGATTTTTAGGTTAAGTGTAGGACGCAAAACTGCTATTGGCACCCCAGTTTAGTGGTTAAGGGGTAACCAGCTCACACATGACAGTTCATTCTCCACCTCTTCCTTGCGCAACCTAGTCTGCTCTAAACATAACTCGCCTGTGAATTAATCTTTTTGCCCTTTTACGCTCCAAATGTATGATTTCTCCTTCTTTTGCTCCAAAAGACTCTATTGCACCTAATAACTCAAAACTAAACATAAGAGATGCAATTCACAAGGATAACAATAAAGAAAGCATAAATACTAGATAATAAATCAAGGCGTTTTAGACACCTATCAAATTCCCCCACACTTAGACTTTGCTAGTCCTCGAGCAAATCAAACGAAACTTATTCTAAAGGATAAATACAACTCCATCTCATGAGGGTTTACTAGAAATATACCCACAAAACTTATTTTTCCAACTTACTAGTTCTCCGTAAAGATAGCATCCAACTCGCTAAGAAGACATAGAGATTCTGCATACTAGTCATAAGAAGTTAGACACATAAATGAACACCATCTCATCCTTAAAAGTTGAGAGAGAAATAACCATCCCTTCTCGAAAGAAATTCGGGTTCGGAGTGATCGAAAGTCTTGACTCTGCCTCACAAGAAAGGGTTTTATGAAGTTGCTCTCAATAATAAACAACTCTTTATGGGTCACACTGATGGTTTATCAAAAGTGATTGTAGTTGTAGTGGTAAAAAGGGGTCTTTTCAGACTTGTGAAGAAAACAAATTTTTTTAGATTTAATTTAAAAAGGAAAATAAACAAAATAATTCAAGTTTAGAGAAAATTACCAAGACTAGGATTCCACCAATGACCAAATAAATAGTAAACTCTAAATAGTTTTTATGCAATTCTATCTTTAAAATCAATTCTAATATTTGCCTCAAATATGTTTTTGAAGTAATAATTGTAATTAAGAAGTATGAAACATCAAAAGTTATTAAAACCCAGCATGCCGCATCAAGTCAATTCACAATTATTCAATAAAAACCATTAATTCAAACTCAATTCATGCAAATAATTAAATAATAATATTGCAAATAAATAGAAAAATTAGAATTATACCAATAAATCTGTGCCAATGGCTTCCTCCGTCGTCTCGGCTAATGGGTTTAGCTCCTCATCCCAAAAACACACTCACAAGATAAATTCATGGCCAAAATAGGTGTTTTTATTGATGAAATAGGAATTAGCAACGCTGTAGAAGTGTTACAGCGTCACTGTTACAAAGGGTGTAAGCTGCTGGAAAGAACGATACAAATCGTATGCTGTAGATAAACGACAGTTTTCTTTCGCTGTAAGCACTGTGGAAAAACGACTGACTCTGCGAGTCCGTTCTTCCTTCTTCGTCTTCCTCCTCGAGCAGCAGCAGCAGGTATGATTTTTGTTCTTTGTTTCGGCTCTGAACTCTCTCCTATTTTTCTCCAAACTTTTCTTTGATGTAAACCAACACTTATATAGCCCAACAGATCCATAAATCTCGACTAAATCCGAGAGTGTTTCTCTTTTTTTCTTCTCGAGCAGATGAGAGAATAATCTCTTTTCTGTTGCTTTGTACGCGTCCTATAGCTATAAAATAGGTACCAAACTCTTCTTAAGACGTGAACAAGACTAAATACATTACTTTCCAGCGTCAAACTCTCACAAATCTTTGAAACTTGAACAGAAAGTATGTGTCCTGTTTGAACTTTGATTACTTCTCCCGGCCATTCCAGCCCAATTCGATCAGCCCAATCACTTGCATAGGGTCTGTTTAGGTCTAAAAGGATTATCCCAACTGATTTCCGGTGTTTAATCGCATTAAAACTCCTCCAATAATCGAACCAAAATCTGCCAGACGCTACCAAGTTCTTTCCCGCCAAATTCTAATATTTGAGAAGAAGGTGGGTTCCCTTATCCTGTGCTGTTCTCCCTTTAGCAGCTGCCTGGAAATAGGTCACCCCTTAGTAATTAGGTTACCCCTTATCCAAAATCAAGGGTCCGTATAGCAAGTGTCCTCTGGGGCATTTTCCGCACTTTTTTCGGGGTTCCTCCGGAGTATTTCTGGGGTACTTCCGGTACACTTCTGGGGCGCTTCCGGCACTCTATCAACGGAGGTCCAAACGCCGCATTTTCAGCTAATTTCGCCGCAAATCCTTATTCTTCTAAAAACAGCTACAAATAAATAAAATAACCAAATAAGTATAGAATCAAGCACTAACACTATATACAATAGAGATATATTAGACACATAAATGCGTCTATCAAATACCCCCAAACTTATTATTTGCTAGTCCTCGAGCAAATCAAAACTACAAAATAAAATCCTAACTCACTGTCGCAGGCCTCGTCGATTGCATTTAGCGTATGCAATAAGCCTTTAAACCCCTAGGTGGCCTTAGTGGCCGAGTTATAGTCTCGGGAGGGCTTACCAGAGATATACCCACAAAACCTGTACTCCAGACCTTAGCTATCTACGCAGAACCTTGGAATGCACTAAAGAATCTCCTTGGTTGGCATACTTATTGACTACAGGAAGAAGTACCCTGATGCGAAATTCCAATTGCTGTACACGAGTTTGCACTCAAGCATACTAAAATTCATATAAAGTGACAGAGCTCTACTCAGATAGTTGCACTATGGACATCATATTCGGAGTCAAACTAATCACATGGAAAGATTAAGAGATGGATATAGAAAAACATAGATGGTTTTGATGTTTACTAAGTGAACGGCGTTTCCCATATCTGTCTGAAGGCCTCCGCCAAAATGAACCTATCATAATGGATTGAGATACTAGTCTGACTAATATCAACACACTGGCATATACAAGGGTACCAGTGGTCGATAACCTAACTCTAGGTCAACACAACTGGCATATACAAGGGTACCAGTGGTCGACTTTATTGAATTTATTCCTTTGGTCAAATGGTCTGGTCTCAATTTTTTTTTTTTTTTTTTTTTTTTTTTTTCTTTTTTTCTTTTTGGTAACTACCATTTTTTTTTCATCTTTTTTTTTTTTTTTTTTTTTCAATTTTTTTTCATGGTATCTCAATCACTCTAATTCACCCTAGCATTGGTAACAACTTGAATCGTGGGCCCCACCTATCACTTAGAGAAACATAGTTTAAAAACAAAATAAAATAAAAATAGAAGTGAAAAGGACTCAACGAGATATGGTGAAACTATCATGTTATTTCTAACACCTGAGCTCTGTGCTTTTATGAATAGACTCTTTAGATGTTTCCATCTAATCAGATTGGTTCCTCAAACTCCTACAATCAAAATGCTTCCATCCACTTAGATTAGTTAGTGCATCCTCAATAGGCATAAATTTCTAGGCTCTGGAGTTTATTTATTGCAACTAAAAGATAACAAAAAGTGTTTCTTCCCCACCCCCAAACTTAAATCTTACATTGTCCTCAATGTTCTAAGGATGAAAATAAAAGCATGAACAAGGAGAAACTATTACCACTGGAGGGAAAAGAAATAAGGAAGGATATTACCGTATCACATGAACGCGGGAGCCTCCCAGGAAACGCTAAATTTATAGTCATTAGCTAGACATCAAATACCTCAAAAAGAATTTTAACCTTCCAAAGTCGTATACCAATAGTCGAAACAATTGTGGGTCCATAAGACCAAATAGAACTGCCACGAATAGGAGACAAATGCTCAAGATTAGAAAAATGAGCAGATAGAGCACAACCTGATCTAAAGTTTCTCGCAAGACAACTGGATTTATCGGGTGACCACTTGGGCTTCATATGAGTGTCTCGGCAAACAGCTTTATCCGAAAAACGGGTCTCTAAATATGGATTTTTCCTGGACATTATCAGGAGGATCAGGTTGTGGAGTCTGAATAGACTCGAATACCTCAGATGCACTAGGCTTGAGTCCCAAGTTAGGGACTTCTATTGGGGATAATTGACAATCTCTACCCCCAAACTTAGAATTTTGGGTGCCTCTACAATGACTAGTCACAATGTTCCTAATTTCTAGACCATCGGTTCTTGAAAAAGGTCAATTGCTTTCTCTAAGTCATAATCAGGTGGTTCATCCTCAGCTTGCTTCATATCTTCTATGGTCCACTCTAAGGCTTCCTTATTTTCTTGAAGCACGGTCTCTGGACTACTTTCCTGATCACTATCCAAATCGGAGGTATAATCACAGGGAAAGACTCGGGTGGGCCTAAAAATGTATAATTAGACTCCAACTCAGGAGGCTCTTTTAAATAAGGTATTAAGATAGACTCAGAAGCTAGTAATGGTTCGAACCTATCTTTCCATATATCAATATCTATCATAGGAACAGAATCCAACAGAGCATTTACTTGTTCAATGTTACTATCATCGTCGAAATCCAGGCTAAAATGGGATAAACAAACTCTCCAATGTATTTTCCGGTACGATGTTTGGTAATGACTCCTGAACTAAGGTTCCTATCATGTTCACCTCTTCAATACATGTGCTATCTAGCTCAGAATGTAGCTTGTTTACATTAAAAATATTCAGCTCAATAGTCATATTACCAAAAGATAGATTCATAATACCATTTCGACAGTTTATGATCGCATTAGACGTAGCTAAGAATGGGCGACCTAAAATCACAGGTATTTGGTTCTCTGGGTCGGGGACAGGTTGGGTATCTAGGACCACGAAATCCACTGGATAAATAAACTTGTCGACCTCAATAAGAACATCCTCGATCACACCACGAGGGATTTTAACGGACCTATCAGCTAACTGGAGTGTTATCTGGGTAGGTTTCATCTCACCAAGTCCTAGCTTAAGGTACACATGGTATGGCAGTAAGTTCACACTGGCTCCTAAGTCAAGCAACGCTTTCTCAACACGGTACTTACCTATTGTACAAGAAATGGTAGGGGACCCTGGGTCTTATACTTAGGAGTAGTGGTATCTGAATAATAAAACTCACATGATAGCTATGAAGGCTTCTTCTGGACATGAGCTACGCTTTCGCGTACAAAGTCCTTAAGGAACTTGGCATAAGAGGGAATCTGCCTAATTGCATCTATAATGGAAGGTTGATATTAACCTGCTTAAAAACCTCCAAAATCATTAAAGTTGGACTCCCTCTTAGTCGGAAAAAGTAGAGGGGAAACGGGCTCTGGGAACAAGTGAGGCTCAACAGGACCCCATTGGTCTCTTTGGAGACTCTATCAGTCTCCTCATTTCTGGCTCAAGCAGGGTGAAACAGCATGTTCACTATCAGGCATGGCGACCTTGTTTGTCAACTTTCTTTCCAACTTCTTAGGGTTATTGTGACAGCATTCACATGATTGTACGATTCTCTCCTCTAGGGTTTAGGATCATTGTGACTAGGGAACCTTCCATCCTCTCTCTCACTTATAAACTTAGCTATTTGTCTACTTGAAGTTCTAACTTGGCAAGACTCTGGGAAGTATTCTTCAATTCCTGCCTAGTTTCTTGTTTTTGAAAGCTCATGGGTTCTTTTTTGATAGCATGTCATGGTTACTTACTAACATAGTGATAGCTTCTCTCTAAGTAGAGATCTTTTTCTCGGAAGTGTTGATGAACTGGGTTTGACCTGAAGAGTTCGTTCTTAAAACCAAATCCTGGGGGAGGCTGAGAATTGCTAGACTGGCCTTGATTCTGGCCCTTAGGACCAAGAGAAATTAGGATGGTTTCTCCAACCAGGGTTGTAGGTTTCTGAGTATGGGTCAAACTTTGACGATTCTCAAACCTAGAGTTGTTATAGACAGCATGGGCTTGCTCTTCACTAACCTGACCTTCCCAAAACGAATTATCGGGCTCTATTCCACAACTAGAGACTTGAGAGGCTTCTATTAGGTTCAACAAGGGACCTATTTTTAGTCTGGTCCCCATTTCCAAAGCTTCTAACCTTCTAGATAAAGCAGCAAACTTAGCATCTGACGCAAAACTCGTATCTACCATATTGGTGCTACTTCTATTGACCAAGAGTCTTTTAGGGGGTTCAACACAAGATTCCCACTGTGGGATTTTTCAGCGATAGCTCCTAAGAAGGTAAAAGCTCATCAGCATTTTTACTAGTGAACTCACCGCAACATAGACTCAACCATGCTTTGGTCGAATAGTCTAAAACATCATAAATAATTTGTACAAGTTTCATATTATCAAATCCATGGTGAGGACACTGAGATAGGAGATCATTGAATCGCTCTAAAAACCTATAAAGAGACTCTCCCTCTTGTTGCACACTAGCACTAATTTTCTGCCTAACAGCTGCAGTTTTATGCTTAGGGGAAGTATATAGAAGGCAGCGCGATAAGTTCCTGCCATGTTCTATGGATTCAGACGGTAGGTTGTAAGCCAGGTCTTGGCTTTATCTCTCAGGAAAAGGGAAACATTTTAAGTTTCAAGACTTCATCAGTAAGGTCCTTTATCCTAATTGTCCCACAGATTTCCTCAAAGTCCCTAATATGAAAATAAGGGTTCTCATCATCTTTTCCTAAGAATATAGGGATCATCTGAAGAATACTAGGTTTTATCTCAAAATTAGCCGTAGTGGCTGGAAATTTAATGCATGAAGCTCGGTTGGTCCTAGTTGGGAACAATGTAATCTTTCAAAGTTGCCATCGCTGGCACAACAGAAGTACTAGGGGGTACTATCCTCACAAAGAGACAGATTCTCAAAACAGAAGTTTCCAAAAACAGGGCTCTCAAAAGAAGAATCTTCGAGCTCCTGCTTAAATCAGAAGAACTACTAGGTTTCGCTAATCAATCGACCTAGAGTATCTCTTTTCCAAGCCCTAACAAAATCGGGCATACACTAAAAAGAATTCAAAAAGAAATAAAAAAAAATCCTAACAGGAAGGTTCTAGCAAACACACAGCAGGCTGACTCGACTTTACCACAGCAAACCTAAAGATTTCTAGCAAAACAACAAGATGATGGCTCCACTTAGATGTTTGTTTAGACCAGCTTTAATCCTTCGAAAGGGAATTCGTTACAATTGAGCAAAACCCCTCTGGAATCAATCCGGTTGTTTAAAGCACAGTTGAATCGAGGCGAGGGAAGCTCAGTGGAGCTTTGATACCCAAAAACCTCACCGATCCAATGCGGCGCAGTCACGCATTCAACTCGCAGTAACGTCAAGAACTTCAAGGTGTGCTTAAAAGAGTAACCAATATTTTTCGAATGATTGTCCTGTTAAGCTCGATACCCTATAGGTCTTTCTAGTCCAAATTTTAGGCTTAGGTTCGCTTTAGGTTTCGTTTTCCTAAGACGGGAAGAAGGGAGCGGTGATGAAATCCGAACCCCTATTCTATATGGTCCAGTCCTTGCCCTTTACTAGGAATTTAAAAACAGTCCATATTCAAGTCCTCAGCATAATTCACCTTAAGGAGTCCAGTAACCCGCTTGCAGGAGATTCGCGGGGGTGTTTAGATTTTACCTCCCGTACCAGACGGGCGAAGAACCGCTGAAGTCGACTCGGGCCACGACTCCTATGCCGTGTGCGAACCCGAGGGGCCGAGACGATATCGTAATCGTCGTCCTTCCCTGCAAACAGTTTATATTTAAGGGTACCCTTCCGTAGGGTTTAAAAATAAAAATAAAAATGTCCCAAAATTAATGTCCAAAGTCCATTAAAAAAAATACAAAAGAAAAGAAAGTCTAATAAAAAAAATTACAAAAAAAAATGTCTCTCTTTTTTTTTTCTCTCTTTTTATCAAAATAAATAAATAAAATTCTTCTTCTTTCGCTCCTTTAGCTTTGCTTTTCGCTCCCAAACTTTTAAGTAAATCACCACAAGCTTTGGCAAAATTGTCTTTCGCTCCAATCTTCAAAAATCTGCAAGGAAACAAAAAAAAACCAAAACGTAAAGAAGAAAAAAATAAAAATAATAAAAAAATCTAAAAAAAAATGCTAACTAAACACAGGTCCGCGTCGGCGGCGCCAAAAATTTGATGGTTATCAAAAGTGATTGTAGTTGTAGTGGTAAAAAGGGGTCTTTTCAGACTTGTGAAGAAAACAAATTTTTTTAGATTTAATTTAAAAAGGAAAATAAACAAAATAATTCAAGTTTAGAGAAAATTACCAAGACTAGGATTCCACCAATGACCAAATAATAGTAAACTCTAAATAGTTTTTATGCAATTCTATCTTTAAAATCAATTCTAATATTTGCCTCAAATATGTTTTTGAAGTAATAATTGTAATTAAGAAGTATGAAACATCAAAAGTTATTAAAACCCAGCATGCCGCATCAAGTCAATTCACAATTATTCAATAAAAACCATTAATTCAAACTCAATTCATGCAAATAATTAAATAATAATATTGCAAATAAATAGAAAAATTAGAATTTACCAATAAATCTGTGCCAATGGCTTCCTCCGTCGTCTCGGCTAATGGGTTTAGCTCCTCATCCCAAAAACACACTACAAGATAAATTCATGGCCAAAATAGGTGTTTTTATTGATGAAATAGGAATTAGCAACGCTGTAGAAGTGTTACAGCGTCACTGTTACAAAGGGTGTAAGCTGCTGGAAAGAACGATACAAATCGTATGCTGTAGATAAACGACAGTTTTCTTTCGCTGTAAGCACTGTGGAAAAACGACTGACTCTGCGAGTCCGTTCTTCCTTCTTCGTCTTCCTCCTCGAGCAGCAGCAGCAGGTATGATTTTTGTTCTTTGTTTCGGCTCTGAACTCTCTCATATTTTTCTCCAAACTTTTCTTTGATGTAAACCAACACTTATAGCCCAACAGATCCATAAATCTCGACTAAATCCGAGAGTATTTCTCTTTTTTTCTTCTCGAGCAGTTGAGAGAATAATCTCTTTTCTGTTGCTTTGTACGCGTCCTATAGCTATAAAATAGGTACCAAACTCTTCTTAAGACGTGAACAAGACTAAATACATTACTTTCCAGCGTCAAACTCTCACAAATCTTTGAAACTTGAACAGAAAGTACGTGTCCTGTTTGAACTTTGATTACTTCTCCCGGCCATTCCAGCCCAATTCGATCAGCCCAATCACTTGCATAGGGTCTGTTTAGGTCTAAAAGGATTATCCCAACTGATTTCCGGTGTTTAATCGCATTAAAACTCCTCCAATAATCGAACCAAAATCTGCCAGACGCTACCAAGTTCTTTCCCGCCAAATTCTAATATTTGAGAAGAAGGTGGGTGCCCTTATCCTGTGCTGTTCTCCCTTTAGCAGCTGCCTGGAAATAGGTCACCCCTTAGTAATTAGGTTACCCCTTATCCAAAATCAAGGGTCCGTATAGCAAGTGTCCTCTGGGGCATTTTCCGCACTTTTTTCGGGGTTCCTCCGGAGTATTTCTGGGGTACTTCTGGGGCGCTTCCGGCACTCTATCAACGGAGGTCCAAACGCCGCATTTTCAGCTAATTTCGCCGCAAATCCTTATTCTTCTAAAAACAGCTACAAATAAATAAAATAACCAAATAAGTATAGAATCAAGCACTAACACTATATACAATAGAGATATATTAGACACATAAATGCGTCTATCACACACATATGTCGAGGTAGGAATGAAGAGAGAATCCTGCGACACGTTGAATGGTAGGAAGGAAAAAACCCTCCGAATTGTTTTGAAAACCCACATCTTTTTTAATCATTTTGAAAACCCTTTTTCTGACGATCTCTAAGAAAGGAAATCAACCGCTT
This sequence comes from Papaver somniferum, assembly GCF_003573695.1. Taxonomy (NCBI): domain Eukaryota; kingdom Viridiplantae; phylum Streptophyta; class Magnoliopsida; order Ranunculales; family Papaveraceae; genus Papaver; species Papaver somniferum. Next base: position 624,733 of record NW_020649526.1, read on the forward strand.
AACGAAGGTGGGAATATGCTTACTTACCTCGTTATCCGTTCGACGTGCAGCTAGCACCACTCTCACAACATCCATATAAACGTATTCGGTCTTCAATCGGTGTCTTCATCTTCGTCTTCGGTCTTCAACTCTTGATGATGAAATCTTGAACTTCGTAGAATCTTGACAATGTGATTCTTTCCTCTAATTCCTTGTTGCTTGAAACTTCATTACGGATATTTCTTCTTCCATTGGCTTTATTGAATAAATACAAAACCAAAAACGAACTAAACAAACAAAAATGATGCAATGAATTTTTTTTTTTTTTTCTAATAATAAAATAAATACAAAATAAAATAAACAAAATATGAAAACTAATGATGAACCTAATAAAAATTTCTCTTGTCTTTTTTTTTTTTTTTTTTTTTTTTTTTTTAACAAGAGAAAATGATAAATAAAAATAAAAATGCAAGTACAAAGGCCATGGTGTAAGTACTTTACCGCTCGATTCTCCACAACTCGTATGTCTCGATATCATAAACTTCTTGACTCTCATCTTGATAATATTCGCTCTCGTACAATAGTCTTCAACTTGTAAAAAAAAAAAATTCTGCTCCTTGTCTTGTTGCTATACTTAAATATGAAATATGCTCATTTCTGTACTGTTGCTTGTAAACCTTAAACGTCTTCAACTTTCCTTCGAATTTGTGATGCTCCTCTTGTTGATGATGATGGTGTTTCTATGGACCTGTTGGTGTAGAGAGATAAAGTGGATGGTGCTAACTACGAACAAGATTACAAGTGATATGTAAGTTAGCAATTCGATGTCACCATTCATGATTGATAAAATAGCACTCAAGAGATCAAAATAGTGCTTCTATTGGTGGGAGGTTGGGTAGCTCACCATTCTACCCGGAGTTTACGTACGGTGACATACACTCTAAAAGCACAAATTTAGACAGGTACAAAGAATTGAAGGTCGGTGCCTCTCATGATGTAACATGGGTAGTCTCCACTATAAAGGATCACAAATATAATACTAAATTCAGTCTGCACCTCATTTGCCACTGTGATGGTTAAATCCAACTTTAACTGTCATACAAGTAAGAAACCCGATCATGTTCTCTGTCATCTTCTAAGTTCAGTCACTCTTATGAGAATCTCGATGTAATCTTAGTGACGTGTATACTATGTGACTCTAAACTAACTACAAGTTGGAGTTTTCTTATTCACTATTTTACACAAAAAAGTTGAAAAATTTGAAAATTTTACAATGCAAATGCTTAACCACTCCCCCACACTTAAATTTTAAATTGTCCTCAATGTAAATTGAGTCATCCAAAGTAAGTCAAGGTGGGAAATTCTAACATGATAATGACAAGAAATCAGAAAAAATAAATGCAAAACAAAAAAAGAAAAACTAAAAACAAAACAAGAAATAAATACAAGACAAGAAATACTCATCCCATGGGTTGCCTCCCATTTAGCGCTTGGTTTAAAGTCGTCAGCCTGACTATCTCCTTGCTTTCTATGCCTCCTCCAGAGGGAGTGCATGCACAAAGTTAGCTCCTTCCACCACTTCGGAAGTGAAATTCTCATAATATGGTTTCAACCGGTGCCCATTAACTTTAAGTTCCTTGCCTGTAGCTATGCTACAAATTTCCACTGCACCATGAGAAAACACATTAGTAACAATAAAAGGTCCAATCCAACGTGATCTTAATTTACCCGGAAATAAATGCAAGCGAGAATTAAACAAAAGCACTTTCTGCCCAATGCAAAATTGTTTCCTAGAAATCATGTTATCATGAAATGATTTCGTTTTCTCCTTATAAATGCGTGAGCTTTAAAATGCATCATTGCGAAGCTCCTCTAGCTCTTGGAGTTGTAACTTCCTTTGCTTTCCATCCCCATCCATCTCCATATTGCATTGCTTAATAGCCCAAAACGCCTTATGCTCAATTTCAACGGGTAAATGACAAGGTTACCATACACAAGCCTAAAGGGAGACATCCCGATAGGTCTCTTGTATGCGGTTCGATAATCCCACAAAGTATCATTAAGTCGCATGCTCCAATCTTTCCTTGTTGGGTTCACCGTCTTCTCTAGAATGGATTTCACCTCCCGGTTGGAAACCTCAGCTTGTCCATTTTTTTGGGGATGATAAGGTGTTGCAATCTTGTGCGACACATTGTACTTCTTCAACAAGGTTTGTAAGATCCTGTTTTTGAAGTGAGAACCCCCATCGCTAATTATGGCTCTTGGAATTCCAAACCTTGCAAAGATATTAGCTTGCACAAAATCTGAAACCACTTTAGAATCATTAGTCGAAGTGGCCTTAGCTTCCACCCATTTCGAGACATAATCAACAGCAAGTAAGATATAAAAATTCCCATGAGAGTTGACAAAAGGACCCATAAAATCAATACCCTATACATCAAAAACTTCAATAAATTGAATAAAAGTTTGTGACATTTGATTTCGGGCACCTAGATTGCCTGTTCTTTGGCACCTATCACAAGTTGTACAAAATGTATATGCATCTTTAAACAAGGTTGGCCAATAGAAACCGCTTTCAAGTACCTTGTAAGTGGTTCTCTTACTCCCAAAATGTCCCCCGCAAACATAAGAGTGACAAAAAGACAAGATAGAATTAAATTCAGATTCGGGAACGCACCTTCGTAATACTTGGTCACTACCTTGTTTCCATAAGTATGGATCATCCCATATGTATTGGTTCCCTAACCTCTTAAGTTTGTCCCAGCACGAGACAAGTTCTTTGAGATTTGTTTAGACACCAAGTAATTGATAATATCGGCATACCATGGTTCTCCAAAGGCAATTGAGAATAGTTTCTCATCCGGGAAACTTTCACGCAATGGGATAGCATCCTTGTCCACAGCAAGACAGCTCAAATGATCCGCAACGGTGTTCTCAATTCCTTTCTTGTCTTTGATTTCAATATCAAATCTTGCAAGAGCAAGATCCATCGTATGAGCCTCGGTTTCGCCTCTTTCTTCATTAGCAAGTACCTAAGCGCTGCATGATCAGAAAAGACAACAACTTTTGTACCAATTATATAAGACTGAAACTTTTCCAAAGCAAAAACAATGGCTAACAACTCTTTTTCAGTGGTTGTGTAGTTTTGTTGGGCCTCCTTTAACATTTTAGAAGCATAATAAATAGCATGAGGTATCTTCCCCACACATGGCCCAAGCACAGCACCAACCGCATAGTCACTTGCATCACACATGAGCTCAAAAGGCTTGCTCCAATCCGGTGGTTTAATGATAGGGGCTGAAATCAAAAGTTCTTTAAAACGATTGAATGCCGCCATACACTTTTCATCAAAGTTAAAAACCACATCTTTTTGCAATAAGTTGCAAAGTGGTGATGCTATCTTGGAAAAATCCTTGATAAATCTACGATAAAAACCTGCATGACCAAGAAAAGAGCGTATCTCCCTCACCGTAGTGAGACGGGTTAAAGCACGAATAAGGTCTATTTTAGATTTATCAACTTCCAAGCCTTTAGAAGATATTATATGGCCTAAAACTATGCCATGAGTTACCATGAAATGGCACTTCTCCCAATTTAGCATAAGATTTGTTTCAACACATCGTTCAAGGATTAATGACAAGTTGTGCAAGCAAAGGTCAAATGAATCACCAAAGACACTAAAGTCATCCATAAACACTTAGATTATGTTTTCAACATATTCTGAGAAGATACTTACCATACACCTTTGAAAGGTAGCTAGAGCATTGCACAAGCCAAAAGGCATCCTTCTATAAGCAAAAGTACCGAAAGGACAAGTGAAAGTGGTTTTCTCTTGGTCCTCCGGTGCTATCATAATCTGATTGTAACCTGAATAGCCATCAAGGAAGCAATAATAAGAGTGTCCAGCTAAACGTTCAAGCATTTGATCAATAAAAGGTAAAGGAAAGTGATCTTTTCTAGTAGTGGCATTCAATTTTCTGTAATCTATACAAACCCTCCAACCGGTTTGCACACGAGTTGGGACAAGTTCATTCTTATCATTCTCCACCACCGTCACACCTGATTTCTTTGCTACTACTTGTACCGGGCTCACCCACTTGCTATCGGATATGGGGTAGGTAACAACCACTTCCAAAAGCTTTAGTATCTCCTTTTTCACAACTTCCATCATGGGAGGGTTCAAACGACGTTGCACATCCCTTGTAGGCTTTGCATCGTCCTCCAAACGAATTTTGTGCATACATACGGTAGGGCTTATACCCTTGATATCGGCAATTGTCCATCCTATGGCCGTCTTGTACTTCCTTAGCACCCTTAGAAGTTTTTGCTCCTGTAATTCGCTAAGCTTGTTAGAAACAATCACAGGTAAATCTTCCTTATCACCCAAGTACAAGTACTTTAGGTGATCGGGAAGAGGTTTCAATTCTAACTTTGGAGATTTAACAATTGAAGGTACAATCTTTCATCACTGCATGGTAAATAAGTAAAAAAGATATTATGAGTTTCCGGGCATCCTTGTAGTGAATTAAGATCACCAAGGGCTTCCTTGACTTCATTACCACACTCTACACCATTATCCATGGATGTAGTCAAAACAGTTTCCAAAGCATCATCACCATTCAATTCAAACATTGTTGTGCCAATGTATCATAACATCAATGGAGAAAACAAGAGTGGACATCGCTAGGATATTCATGTCTCGAAAATGTGAAACGTTGTTTCTCCATCAAACTTCATAGTTAGCGTTCCCTTGTCCACATCAATAATGGTTTCGCCGTTTTCATGAAGGACGCCAAAGTAGCAATGGAAGAGACGAGGGTCTGTGACCCTTATTCATCTCTAACACGCAAAAGTCAGCTGGAAATACAATTGATTAACCTGCACAAGAACATCCTCAACAACAATACCCATTGGGGTATAAACATTAGAGCGATCGGCTATTTGCAATACAATTCAAGCCTTTTTAAGAGGACCTAACTCAAGTGAATTGTACATAGATGCAGGCATAACATTAATGGATGCACCAAATCCAACATTAGCTTTGAAATGTGGTGTTACAATTGTGACTGAATGTCAAAGCTACCGGGATCCTACATTTCAGTGGGAGTTGTGTTGTAAGATTGCCGAAGCATTTCCCCAATACTTAGCACTTAATTATCTTTGAGGCCTTCTATTATTGGTACACAAGTCCTTCAACACTTTCACATACTTGGGAACTGCTTGATCGCATCAATGAGTGGTTATGTTCACATGAATCTTCTTTAAAACGTTAAATCTTCTTTTCTAGTTACGCTTTTGGAACTTGCAAATCTGCGAGGGAAAGTTAAAGGAGGAGGAACATAAGTAGAAACAGGAGTTTTAGAGTTAGGAATAGGTACCTCAGAAGTTTGGGGAGAATCATCACTCTTCTCTTCAAAACAGGTTCCTTTGGTGTTTCCCTTACCTGATATCAGTAAATTGGGTTGCACAAGTTGTGTACCACTTCTCAAAGTAATAGCATTGACACCTCTTTGGGTTAATAGGTTGAGAGAAGAGAGTTTCCCACTATTTTGTGCCTTCAATTTGTTATATCAACCGCCATGGCCCATTTTGTGTCTTCAAACTCCTTGATAAACTCTTAGTCTTGTTGACTTTCCTTAAACATGGTTTAGAAATGCCTTGCATAAAAGTTTGAAGCTTTGCATCGATATCGGAACCTTGATTTGCATCGATGTTGTGGTTGCTGAAATTGTTGATGTTGCAGTGGAATGTGGTTGTTGTGGTTGAATCCACCGAACGGTGAATGTAGGTTGTTGAACCGCGCCTTGCTGTTTGCATAGCTAAAGTTGGGTGATCTCTCCATCCCGGATTGTAAGGTTGGAGTATGGATCATACCGTTTGTTGATTTGGAAAGACGCACTAGCTTGCTCCAACTCTTCACCATATGAAGGTAAAATAACCGCGGCCTCTTTTGCATCATTTGTTCCATGTTATCCATTCTTTGATCACGATGTGATGATGACTCCGTAATTCATGTACTCGCCTGACCATTGGTTCACTCTTGTGTAGAATTGTGCGAGTTTGCATCCATGCTTTCAATCAACTCGGTAGCTTGGGCACTGTCTTGTTCACTAGTGCACCACACCCGCTGCATCAAGAAGATATCTATCACTTGTTGGAGACCTTCGTAAAAGTATTGTATTATCATCACGTCACTAAATTGATGGTGTGGACAGCTTGCCACCAATCTCTTGTATCGCTCCCAACATTCATATAAAGATTCTCCTACGTGTTTCTTTATCCCACAAATGTCTTTGCGAATTTGAGTAGCCTTTGACGCAGGAAAATACCTCTCTAGAAAGAGTTTCTTCAACCCATTCCATGTAGTGACACTTCTGGATGGTAAACAATACAACCATTCCTTAGCATTGTTCGCCAAAGAGAATGGAAAAGCTTCCAACATTGCACCATCGGCATTAGTCTCCGATGGTAGCATAGCCATGATAACGTTGTGAAAATCCATGAGATGCTTGTTTGGATCTTCATTCGCCATGCCATGAAACTTCGGTAATTCTCTGATTAACCCCGGCTTGATCTCGAAGGTTGAGTTTGTCTCAATACACCACCGTTGTGCATCAAGACTATGAGAAGCCAAGTCCTTGAGTGTACGATTTGCATCACCCATTGCTTCTTCTTCTTCAACTAGTGGTTCTTCTACAAATGGAACCTCTTGTTCTTCTTCTAGTTGTAATTCTTCTTTCACTTCTAACTCTTGTTCTTCCGTCGTGTCTTGACTTGGTTGGAGTATTGTGCCTCTTCGAGTAGCTATCCCGCATCTTGGATAGTTCCAATCTTTAGAAGCCAGGGATTAGGTAACCCGAAAACAATTCTCGCAAACAAGTGAGAAACAAGAGCTCAGGTTACCGGCAAAATCAAACCGGTCAACGAGTCAGTTCGGTCGGTCAACTGAGTTAGCTCGGTCAAACTCAGTGAGTCATACCGAGTCAAGGCGAGTCAATACCGATTCAACTATCTGACCTGGCCAAGTTAGTCAGACGACTCAGACCAGGCCATTGCACAATCCATATCTTCTGCTACGCCATCTTGGCCTGCTGCCAGCTTCTCTTGCACAGGCCTGAGTTTGTGGTGCAGTATGATGATCCTTCTTCCTTCCTCCCATTCCAGATAACCAGTTCAACTGCAACTCACAATTGTTGTAGCTTCTTAAACTCCATCAACAATCCAGCAAAACAATCTCTTCACCAGTACCTCATAGTTCATGCCATAACTATCTAAACACGGCAATCGTCTTTAGCCCCAGTACAACTCCCTCCAATAGCAGCACCATTAAGTTCCAGTCATTGCACATTACAGTTCAGCTTCACAACCATCTCCCATTCCATGACGCTGCAACCAACACAGTCACAACCTTATCCTTCGCAAACACCACCTGCATCTCCTCATCATCTACACTGCTAACTCAGACTCCACTGGACATCAACACCACTGCTATAATTTAGCATCAGCCAACAACACCACTGCATCATTCTTGCACTACTTGAGCCATTCTCCATTTCAGTCACAACCAACACATACACCTGCTGCATCAGTTCATCACCAGAGCCATCACCTGCAATGTCATCTTAAACTGCAGCACCAAGCAAACACACATTCTGAACTCAATTGCACTGAGCCACGGCACCACCATGGACATGACTGCAACTGCATCTGCTCACAAGTCCATCAAAGACTCATTTTACCAGTAATTAACACCAGTTTACAGACCTCCAGGACTTCAGTTCAGCTGCATCACTTACATTCTGCTACACCATCTCAAGCCAATAACACTCAACACCAGAAGCTAACAACACCAAAATAAGCTACTTATCCCATAACCAAAACAACCTGAAACTGATTCATTTCCATTCTTCTTAGCTTTGAAACTCAGTAAAAACCCTTTAGTCCTTGAAACAACGCATCCTAGCCAATTGCACCACCAGATTCATCTCCAATTGCAACACTGAGCAATTCCATCTCACATCTTCTGAGTTCAAGAGCAGACCCATTCAATCATTTCAGCTCACAACCACCAACAACAATACAATCACCTTTTATTCCACTCGAATCTCTGAGCTTCAATACATTGATGCTTCAAAACACTATTCCATTGATCAACTCATTACCACCACTATCTCAATCCATCTACCTGCAATGCCACTTCTTCAGTCCAATACTCTGTAATACAACCAATGCATCCATGACAATCACAGTTCTATCTCAGTTTGAGCTTCAATTTCATTGCCTTGAACTGACCTGTATAGCTTATACATCACCAACCCATTGTTCTTCCATGTATTTCTCCAGCTCTGCAACATAACCAGAATTCATCAATACCACACACCCATTTCATTACCACCATGTCATGGCATCAACGCCATCTGAATCATTCCCTTCTTTACTGCAACAACCACCAGATTCCACCATCAAAACCAATAATTCCTCCATTTTCTTGTCTGCTTGCAACACAGATTTGAACACCCCATCTCAGATTCAGTACCACATCATCTCAAACCCTTTACCATCTTCAAATTCTCATCTTCACTATTCATCTCAGATTCAACCCATCTTCTTGGTTCGATCATAACCCAGATTTCTTCACACAAACCCTAACTCTGAATCAATCGAGCACACCTCAGGAATAGCCAAACCCTAACTTCCTTTCAATCTGATTTCTTCTAATGGATGAAGTTGATTTCTTGCTCAGAACCCATGTCTAATCACTTCACCAAAACCCATTAATCCATGGCAGCAACATATCAAGCCCTTGAAATCGAATTGATCTCAAACAACAGCAGAAATAATTTCCCTGTCAATTTGACTTACATCAAACCCCAATTCTTTCTTACGATTTTATCCTCATCATCTCTTTGAAGTCTTCTCTTGATTTCACTTGTTCTCTCTGAATTTCTCCCTTTCATTGAACGAAGCTGCCATCACTTCTCGGTTTCAGACAGAGGGTGAAAAGTGAATATCTAATGATAAGAATAAATAATGATAAGAAGAAATGCGTGCTCTATGATTTTTAGGTTAAGTGTAGGACGCAAAACTGCTATTGGCATCCCAGTTTAGTGGTTAAGGGGTAACCAGCTCACACATGACAGTTCATTCTCCACCTCTTCCTTGCGCAACCTAGTCTGCTCTAAACATAACTCGCCTGTGAATTAATCTTTTTGCCCTTTTACGCTCCAAATGTATGATTTCCCCTTCTTTTGCTCCAAAAGACTCCATTGCACCTAATAACTCAAAACTAAACATAAGAGATGCAATTCACAAGGATAACAACAAAGAAAGCACAAATACTAGATAATAAATCAAGGTGTTTTGGACACCTATCAATGAGGTTTCATGTAAATACAAAACTTTATCATATGTATGAGATGTGAGCTTTCACAATATTTTTTTAAATAAACCTTCGTTTTAAAGACAAATAACGACGATACGAAGGAAAAATAAAATAAAAAATTTATATATATGCAGCCATGACATATATTGTGTAAAATATGATGGTATATTTTATTTGCATGAATTTGTTTTCATTAGATAAAATTCTTGAGAATTTATGTAAGCAATGTTGCATTAATTGTTGTATTTTCGAAAAATCAAAAACGTGGGTTTTGAGGAACCGTCGAAGATAGACAATATATTTATGATGAAATAGTTTATTGTTACGGACCTCATAGGTCAGTTGTGTGAATGTTCACATTATGAAAATTGTGTCCATGATTTTATGAAAAATCAGTTTTGGAAATTAATAAAGTTTCGTTCGTTTTTTGCAGTTTTCGAAGAGACGAACGATTTTGAGGTGTTAACTCTAGCATTAATATCACTATTGTTAGTAGAAGTATAAAAGGTAAGAGTTAAGAGTTACCATTTTTTTCTGATGTTGATTTGTTTACATAGTAGTAATCTTTGATCTTCCGGTTCCAGAAAATGTCGACCAACAATAATAGCAATTACGATTACTGGTATTCCTCTTCTTCCTCTGGCTCTTCTGATGAGGATTCCGACGCTCCTGTAGCGAAATCAAAGGCTAGGGTTACCCAGAAAGGGGCGAAGCCTAATGTTCCCTTGGGTGAGCGAAGAGTCTCTTTTGCTGAACTCGAAAAGAAAAGAGCTGAAGACAAAAAGGAGGATGCCCGTCAACGTGAAAAAGATCGTACCCGGCGTAAGAGACAGAGGGTTGAGGAGAAGCGTCAATTCTTGGATGGGGTGCCTTCTGATTCTGATGCTGATGCTTCTGAAGGAGAGATCACATGGGAACCATCCGAGCGTTACATTAAGCCTGATCGATATGAAAGAGAGCATCAGAGGACGATGAAGAAAATTGAAGCTGAAGCTGCAGCAGAAGATAACTCGGATTCAGATGATGATGTTATCTTCCGTCCACCGGACTTCACCAATGATCCTGACAGTGACTCTGAAGAAGATGATTCCGAGAAGGACAGTGACGATGAAGCTGACAATTCGGATGAGTCCGACGAGTAGTTTTACTTCCATCTTCTTTAGACGTTAGAGCATTCCCTTTTTAGTCTTCATAGTGGATATCTTTCTTTTGACTGTTTAAACGACTTTACTTCAATTAGACTTTTCTTCTGAATGATGAACATTTTGTTAACGTCGATTTCTTCTAATCCATGACATGGACCAATGTCCATACACAAATTCATCATGACTTGTCGATTTTCATGAGAAGTAACATAACACGGCTGAGAATTCATGACGTGTACAAGGCCGCGTGGCCTATCCTTTGACCCGTGATGTTCAGTCCCCAGTGGTTATTTTCCTCCGCGTCTTCAGTATCGATCTTTGAAGCCTAGGGTTTCAGTGAAACTCGTAACTGAGTTGACTAGTGATGACTATCGCCTGATATATATATATATCTTCAAGACTCCAAATCTATGATCCACGCAAATTTTTTCCATTCCTGAGTCAGTTTCATCGTGCAGAGAAGTTTTGATCCTACCTCTTGCCGTCATGTCGAGCAATAGCATTTCTTCTCAAGATGATCTTCAGTCGAAGCGTGAAATAACGTCTATCTCAGTAAGTTGTACACTTCTTCTTCTCCTTTCTTGTCTCTGTCGATTGTTGATCACAAGAAATGATTTGTCGTAGGACTGTAAGAAGAATGCTACTCCTCATAATGCAAGGCCTAAGCGGACTGTTAGAGCTCCTGCCCGGTATGGATCGGCTCGTGCTGAAGCTGGATCGTCTGTAAGTAAACCTATGACTCTTGAGATTGTACTGAGTCCCGGGATTAACACTCTTCGTTTCATCGTAGGCGGATGTCCGTGTCGTCGTCGATTAGACGAAGAAAGAGTGGAAAGTCCGTGACCGTGGTTGAGGTTGAGGAAAGCAGTAACCAGGCATGTGAAGATTCTGCAGGATCCGTGGAGAGAGACAGTGTCCATGCTCGTGAATACCCAACCGCTGGACTTTTATTCGAAGCCCCATTGATTAATACCTTCCCAGACAATGAAATGGTCGGCGGATTCGTGATTCCCAAATTCATGTCTCTGTACACCAAGATCTGGAAGAAGTATGGTCACATTGCTACCACAGAAGTGTGGAAAGGTTTTCTTCCAACCCTTTTAACCACGGTAGCGGGGCTATTGCCGATCATCGAGGAAATGAATCAGATGCACTTGCGAGACGTCAAAAACCATGAACTGCACAATGGGATGAAATGATCTCGAATTGTGAGATATTGCGATTCAATGTAAGCTGGCTCCGTCGTCGTCTTGAGATAATCAAGGTTCATAAGGCGGGAGGCTGCTGATGCAATTTCCATGAATGCGCTTTACTGGATGAGGAGAGGATACTGGCTCTGGAGTCAGCAAGGGTTGAAAAGCGGTCGAAGACTTGAAGGCAAAGACCAAGATTTTTCAGAAGAAGCTTGACGAGGCTTCTTACAGGGATTATCCGTTGCTGGATGGTTTGCTCTGAGTGAGCATTTGTGGTTGTTGTTGATAAATCTGATTTTTTAGGTGAAACAGTTGATCATGGTGAACGAATTTTGCTCATTTATGAAATGTTTAATGAACAAAGGAGCATTCGCATGCTCTTTGGAGGAATGAAATTACATTTTGAAAATGCTTGAAATGATGAAGAGGTAGTGTTTCATGGATCAGCATAATAAGCTTTGAGCCATTTGCCATTGATGATGTTTCCTTCCTTTCCTCCATTGATTGCTAAAATTTTGTAGTATCCGCTAGACACTGCTTTGACAACATATGGCCCTTCCCATTTAGGAGAGAACTTAGGAGCAGACATGTCTTGTTGAATGTGCTTTGCCGTCTTTAATACCAAATCTCCTACTTGAAATGTTCGAGGTCTTACCATTTTGTTGTAGGCTCTGGAGATCCTCTGTTTGTAAGCTTCCACATATTTTTCCACCTTGGTTCTCCTTGATTCAAGCATATCAATTCAGCGATTCTTGATTGGAGATTTCGGCCTCATCCCATTGTACGCCACTGGATGCTGCAATCCTGGCTGAGGGAACTTTGATTTCTGCTGGAAGTATGGCGTCGGCTCCATAGACGAGGGAATATGGCGAAGTACCGATCGAGCTCCTTGGTGCAGTTCTGTAAGCCCACAGAGCCATGGGTAATTCTCATGCCGATCGAGGATGTCATGAATGTCCGACTGATAATCCTGACCAAAGTCTTGTTGGTACTTTCTGCTTGACCATTTCCTTGTGGATAGTAAGGCGTAGAGAAGTTTGTTTGATCCCATTTATTGAGCAGCTTCTCAACATCTTGATTGGAAAAGGAGTTTTATCTGTGATGATATGCTTAGGAACTCCGAATCTGCATATTATGTGCTCTTTGATGAAGGCGGCAATCGTAACTCCAGTGGTGCTTCGAAGAGGAATAGCTTCGACCCACTTGGTGAAGTACTCTTGCAGTGATGATGTATTCATGTTGTTTTGAAGATGCTGGATTGATCTTCCCAATGATATCTAGTCCCCAGCTGTAGAAAGGCCAGGACTATTCACAATTCAACGGGAGACAAGGAGTGTGGATGAGATTACCATGGGTTTGGCATTGGTGACACCTCTGAACGTGTGCGGCTGCATCATCTTCCATGGTTGGCCAATAATATTTCTCATGAATTTGAAGAAATAGTTTCCTCTTTCCTTGATGTTCTCCATCATGTACTTCCTTCAGGATTGTAGGGATTTCATGTTCGGCTAAGCACCTCAGTAAATTTCCACCAAAGCTTTTGCGGTATAAGATCCCATCGAGATAGACGAATCTCTTAGCTTTCTGAATGAGTTTGACTGCTTGCTTCTTTTCCAGTGGTAGTTCGTTGTCCCGGAGGTATTTGATGTAAGGCTCCCTCCAGTCCCCAGTGTGGTGGACCGTCAAAACCTTAAGTGATGAGGAGGTGTTTGGCAATCAGGACAAGATCCTTGTAAAGCTCTTGACTGAGTCTCCATGGATGGCCAGTAGTACCCCATTCTTTGAAGCTTTCTGTAAAGTGTTACCACTAACGTTTGCCCACAGACTTCCTCATGTATGCGCTTGAGCTGTTCTTCCGCTTCGTCGCTCCCAAGACATCGTGATAGAGATCCATCAGGGTTTCGATAGTATAGCCCTCCATGAAGCAAGAAGTAGTTCTTCAATTCCTTGAGGCTGACTTGGCCTTCTGAAATAGAGCTGCTCAATTCATGAATGATGGGTGCTCGCCAATCGTTCGCTGGAATGTCTTCGATCTGAGTGAGCCAAGTTGAAGATACGTACGCCTCTGTACAGTGATTTTTCTGTGCTCCTTCGAATTGCAGCTTGGAGGCGAGAGTTGCTAGGCAATCAGCATGCCTATTGTTAGTCCGTCCAGTATGGACGATCGTTGCGTCAGCAAATAGGTCAACAGTCGCTGAGCTTCGGTTCTGAATGGAGCAAGTGTGATTTCTTTGAGAGAATACGTTCCATTCATCTGGTTGACCAATAATTTTGAATCTCCCCTTATCTCGAGGTGTGTTCTCCTGCTTGCTTGGCCAAGGATAATCCTAATAGGAAGGCTTCATTTCCGCTGAGTTGTTGGTGCAGTGGAAATCCAACTTGAACGAATGTGAGAAAACTTCACCAGATGGAGACCAGCACTATGCCCGCTCCTCCGGTGTCACTACTAGGGGTGGCAGATCCATCAAAGTATAGAAGCCATGTTTTTCCTTGATGACCAAGATGTCTGGGAATTCGCCGGGCACTTCTTCATGTAGTGTTGTTGTGTCTTCCCCTGGAAAAGCGGCGAGCAAGTCTGCGACCGCTTGACCTTTGATGCTTTAGGTGCGTGCAAGCTATGTCAAATTCTGACATCTGGAGTAGCCACTTCGCTGGTCTCCCTATCAAGGCTGGCTTTGATAGCAAGAACTTTATGGGATCAGCTTTGGAGATGAGTACGACCCTGTTAGATAGTAAGTAATGTCTGAACTTCTGGATTGCATGTACCAATGCCAGGCATGCCCTTTCGGCCTTTGGATATCGGAGTTGAGCATCTCTCATTGTGCGGCTGAAGTAGTAAATCGGTCGTTCGACGCCTTCGTCGTCTTCCTGAGCGAGGAGTGCGCCGATGGCGACGTCACTGGAGGTGTGTAAAGAATCAGAGGTCGTCCCTGCACTGGAGACCTCATGACGGCCGGTGACAATAATATCTGTTGTATTTTATGGAAAGCTTCTTGTTGAACAGCTGTCCAGGTGAAGCTTGCTCCTTTCTTCAGCAGAGGTGTGAACGAAGCAATGAGTTGAGCTAATCCAGGAATGAAGCGTCGAATATAATTTACCTTGCCCATAAAGCTCTGTAGTTCCTTCACGGTACGTGGAGGAGGCATGGTGGTAATAGCTTTTGCCTTGTCTGGGTCGACTTTGATCCCTTCAGCCGTGACCAGGAATCCTAAGAATTTTCCGGAAGAAACTCCGAATGCGCACTTTAAAGGATTCATTTTTAATTTGTATTCTCTGCACCTTTCAAACACCTGCCTTAGAACTTCGAGATGAGATGCTCGAGTCTTCGATTTTACCACCACATCATCAACATAGTCTTCTACTTGCTTGTGCATCATGTCGTGGAATATGGCAGTCATGGCTCGTTGATAGGTGGCACCAGCATTTTTAATCCAAAGGGCATCACAGTGTAGTGAAAATTCCCAATGGGAGTACGGAACGCAGTCTTGTTGGCGTCATGTTCATACATCTTGATCTGGTTGTACCCACTATAGCCGTCCATGAATGAGAACATACCGTGACCACTGGTTGCATCGACGAGCATGTCAATGTTGGGTAGAGGAAAATCATCCTTTGGACAACATTTATTCAAGTTCCTGAAGTCGACACAACATCTGATTTGACCATTTTTCTTCTTAACATGTACCACATTTTCTAGCCACGTTGGATGAAGAATAGGCTTGATGAACCCTGCTGCCAACAGTTTCTGGATTTCGACCTTGATTTGTTCCTCGACTTCGTGTATAAATTGTCTGGGCGGTTGTTTGACAGCTTTGGAACCAGGGACGATGTGCAGGTGATAGGTGACGAGTTTGTCATCTAGACCTGGCATTTCTTCATACGTCCAGGCGAAGACATCTTGATATTCTTTCAATAATTTTACAAGCTCGGTCCGCTCTTTTGGTGATAGCGCTGAACTGATCAGGTTTGGCCTTGGATCGTCTTCAGTCCCAATGTTGATTGTTTCAAGATCGTCAGTGGTAGAGTCAGTGCCGTCTTGTAGTTGTGTGGGGCATCTTGGACTTCTTCTTCAAGTGATAGCTCACTCTGACACGATTCTTCATGGTGGGGAGACTTTTCATCGTTCTCCCCGATTAATTGCTAATCTTTCCGTCGGCGATAAATGACTCTCCCTTCTACATCTCGATCTGTCGTGTAGTTTGTCCCTGGAGTTGAGACTTGATCATTATGGCGTTTAGTCGGTGTAATAGGTGACTTGATCATTTTAGCAGCTGAGGATGACGGATCGTTATCAGCCTTCTCGATAGTCTTCCATCTTGGAAGTGGAATACTGCGAATCCTGCTTGGAGGTTCCAGGACGCCTTTTTGAGATTCAAGGAACTCAGTATCATAGACGGGAGCATAAGGAGATGATGAAGCTGGAATACGAACGATCTTGTTGTCGAGCAGGGCCTTCATGCATTGATGGTATGTTGAAGGAACCACCTTGTTATCATGGAGCCATGGGAGTCCCAATATTATGTGGTAGTCAGGTTCTTGCTAGATCACATGAAACTTTGCTTTCGATCGAATCGGCCCCACCCTCAAATCTATGTATGCATATCCATATGTATGGCTTTGACTTCCTTCAAATCCTGTCATTAGGATGGGATAGCAAACGATTTTACCTTCTGGGAATCTGGCCATCCTGAGAGTCTTCATAGTGAAAATGTTGGTGGAAGCACCGGTGTCAACAAGAGATCTTCTAAATTCGGTGCCTTTGATGAAATCAGTGACATACAATGCTCGGTTGTGTCCTTCATCCGTCATGCGATCTTCTTCTCCAAAAGAGATGTTGTCGATCGAATGCCTAGGCACTAGGGAGACTTCTTCAACTGATGGTGTTGGTAGCGTTATTTGCGCGCTGGATGATATCTGGTTAAGTGCTGAAAATGTGTCTGTGCGCTGATCCCTGGAGAAGTGCAGGAGTTCGCATAGATTTTCAATCAAATGTGTGACCTCTTGTTCCACCGGCTTCTCGTATGTGGTGAAGCTGTTGATTTGAGGGTCAGATGACGTCTCAGTCCCTGGTGTTGAGGCTTCTGGAGCGGAGATACTGCCTAACTCGGATATCAATCTGATGAGAAATTCTAGGATGTGGTTTATCGTCTCCTTCATCAGGTCCATGTTCCTAGTATGGACCTCTAGGATTTGAGCCAACTCTGCCAAAGTCGGGATCCCTCTGCCCTCCATGCCGCCAGGTGTAACATGAGGAATGTTGCCGTTTGAAATATTCTGATATGAATTAGTTGAATTAGTCCTAAGACCAACCATCTTGTGAGATTGTGAGATTGCAACCGAGAGAATGATCTCCCACTGTGGTCGCCAATCTATAGATGGGGAAAAACGATTTGCTGGTTTTTAAGGAATTGAGGAGACGAGCGTACGGAGGAGACTCATCGAAACGAGCGAAATATTAAACCTCACACAGATGCACCTCTGCAAAGGGGGTGCTTTAGATTCGAGAGATCAATCTGTAGTACTCCGACCTAAATCAAGACAATGACCGTTCTAGAGTAAATTCGGTCATAAGAGAGGATGGGTTGATCTGTAGGAGGGAGGCTGAGAAATGTGTGGAATCAATGGTAATCCAAGATTGTGGGTGTGTGAATTCCGAATACGATAATCTCTGAGTGATTTAAATTGCTCAATTGAGAGTAGTTGCTCAACTGATGAGTTGATGATCTCGTGTTGTCGATGAGACGTGAGATTGATGATACTGATGATGATCCTTCAATCATGATTCAGAGACTTATTTATATTGCTGGAATTGTAGACACCATGATTCCATGAAGTGTGACAGTTGATGGAATCAAGGAGTGGGGAAGTGGAGATCGTGTTTGAAACTAGTTTCTCAACCTGTGGAGACTTGGTCGATTTTCCACCCACTACCTCGTGAATTCCTTAAACTGATTGCACGACTTGCTCACATTCCATCGTGTGTTTGAACACACGTTCCGTAGACCGCCAGACCAAAACCCTAAGTGATATCCCCCCAAGTGACACGATTGACGTCTCGTGGTTTGTTAGTCAATTGATGACTTCGTGGTTTGATGGGACGATGAGTCCATGTAGCTGAGTGTCGAACATGATGTTCTGAAACTCATGAATTGAACATGTCATGAGATAGAGGTATAGTTCTTACGATGAAGTGAGCAAGTATTGCTCATTCGGTGGATCGTTAAATATTGATTGTTGAACCAATATTCCTTGGTTTGAACAAATATTTATCATCTGAGCAAGTGTTGCTCATGTGATGAATTGTTGAATATTTGATCGTCTGAGCATGTGTTGCTCATCTGATGGATTATTGGCAGCGTACGAAAAATATTAATTAGAATACTGGTCGTTGAACCAAGCATAATTAATAAAATTAATGACCATGAGGTCGTCGTAAAATTATTAAGGTTAGAATCTAGAATGATGATCCTTGGATTCAGAAACCCTAATTTGATCAATTGATGATCAATTCATGGTTCGTCAGAATTTCAACCATGGGACGAAGGAGGGAGCGACTACATGGGACCGTGGATCAACCATGTAGTGTCCATATGCTCACGTGAGCAAATACGAAGAACTCTTGAAGATTTGACGATTTGTTGGTGGAAGAATGATTAAATGCTGGCTTAATCATTTATTCAAAAATGCTCGTCTCAGCCTTAGGTGAGAAAACCTAATTAATTATGACGAGGCGAGGGACCGACCATGGAGTCATGAAACCGGCCCTGGGTTGTCACGTGATCGCCTGACGATCACTTCATGAAAATCCAAAGTGTTTGGAAGAGTTTTGGACCTAATACGAGCAATTGTGCAAATTTGGTCAAAACTGTGAAAATTGATGGGATCGGCTTCCGTGAGCCAAAGATCCAATCTTGGTCGGCCAAGATAGCGTGCTCGTGTCCCCAAGGCGTCCACGTTTCAGTCCTGAGAATTTTGATATTTTCTGGCGTGCAATTGAGCATCCATTCGAGAAAATATGCCAAAATTAGGGTTTCGACGAAACTGAGGAAAACACCATGAGATGATGAAAAATAATTATCAAATAAGGAATGAGGAGGCGTGGGACCGCCGTGGTCAAGGCATGGTCGGCCGGTCATGACCACGGTCCCGTGGTGCCTTTTCCTTCATTTTATAATATTTTGATGATTTTATGAAAAATTCAAGAATTTTGAGAAATTTGATGAATTTAGGGAGTTTCCATGAATTCAAGGAGTTTTCATGAGTTCAAGGAAGCAAAAAAAATATTAAAATAATAAAACAAGGGCGTGTGGGACCATGGAGGCATGGACGGACGGCTTGACCCCGGTCCCACGAGTTTCCCTATTTTTTAATATTTTTAGGTATTTTGATGATTTGAGAGAATTTTTCCTAATTTGAGAGAAATACCATGAAATCAAGGAATTTGATGAATTCAAGGAAAACTAATAATAAAATAATAAAACAAAGGGACGTGTGGGACCGGCTAGGGCATGGCAGGCCGGCCAAGGCCCGATCCCACAAGTTTTCATAATTTATTATATTTTATTATTATTATTTGATGATTTGTGCAAAATATCATGAAATCAAGGAGTTTTTTCATGAAATTTGAGAACTAATAATAAAAATAATAAAATAATAAGGAACCGTGGGTTGTGGGGCCGGTTGGGACCAAGGCATGGCCGTTTGGCCAACGGTCACGCCCCACGCTCATTTCCTTATTTTTATATTATTTTTTATGGATTTATGGAAGTACCATGAAACCGAGGAGTTTCCTCGAGACGAAGGAGATTTGATAAAATGAGAGAATTTTCATCAAATCATGGAAAATAATAAAAATGCATTAAAATATAGAACTGGCGTGGGATTGACCACGACACGGTCAGTCGGTTGTGTGTCCGTGCTCCCAGCACCCTGGTCAATATTTTTAATTATTTATTATTTTCTTCCCTATTTTGCATAGGTTCATCGTTTCGTTGTATTTTTGAAATACTCGTTCGTGCGGTGACTGTTAGTGTATCGTCGTTGAATACACCTTCACCATTTGAATCGGGGCTTACTTAGAGGTAGCTCAGACGCCCGATTGTTGATTATTTATTACTAGTTGTGGAATCCAGTGGAGAATAATTCACAAAACTGAGTAATAAGATGTTTATTATTAATTCATAGGATCAGCTGAGGATTCGACTACGAATTCAGAATAATAAAGTGAGCATTACCATTCCATGGGATCGTACATTCGACCATAGAATCAGAGTAATTAAGATTTATCTATTACCATTTATGAGACCAGTTGTGGATTCGATCATGAAATCGGAGTAATGAGATAATGTAGTTATTGCTATTCTATGAGATCAAGCCGTGGATTCGATCATAGAATCAGAACAATTGTTATTGCCATTCCATGGGACCAGTCATGGATTCGACCATGGAATAAGAGCAATTGTAATTAGGAATAATTAACTTTGTGGCTCTATACTAGCAGAGCAAGCTGTCTAGGAGCATTAATTATCCCGATATGAGCTTGTCGGTAAGTCATATCCTTTATATAGTCAGGGTAAACTCGTTGTTCGTTCCTGAAGACGTTATCACTCTATACTAGCAGAGCAAGCTGTCTAGGATCCGTCCATCACGTGATGATATATAGAAATAATCACTGAAAGTATTCAGTATTCATGAGATATGTTGTTGTCCAGTCGTGAGACTACATATCCACATGTACTCTGAGAGAAGGTACTCTCCGTTGAGAATTCGATGAGAGACCCGTGTCTCGATACTCGCGTCTGATTGCTGAATCAGAGCTTTGTATAATTATGAGTTTGCGAATTTAGCCTTTGTCGAAAATCCACCATCTACAAGCCCTTATCCAACTTATTGCAGCGATTTAATCTCTCCAGGAACCTCCGAAACCGAATTAGAAAATCTCGCAGATGAAATATATTTGAACCGAGTTTTTCCCGCCTTTTCCTGTTTCGCTTCAAATCAAACATCTAGCACAGTCCAGCCCAAGTTGATCGAATATAACACTCATACATGGCCTGTTTTGGCTTGACAAATCAACTCCAAAAGAATCAGCGATTGAGTCTCTTTCTTGCATGCCTAAAACTCCAACCCTAATCTTCAGCCAGTTTTTCTCGCCAAAATTCAGTTTTGAAATGTTGAAGATGAAGTGCCATGATCCAAAACATGGGCACTTTAACAACTGGGTGCCTGGGGCCCTTATCCAAAGTGAGTGTGCCTTAAAAAAAATGTCCTCCGGGGTGCCCTGAGCAACTTTTCGAGCCGAATTTTCCAAAAATATTTATTTCCTAAAAATACATAAAAACACAATATTAGTACAAAAATCGAGTTCCAACAAAACAGACATTGAGGACAATTTAGACACAAAAATGTGTCTATCAAATACCCCCAAACTTATTATTTGCTAGTCCTCGAGTAAAACTAATCTAGAAAATAAAATCCTAACTCACTAGGTGGCCCTAGTGACCGAGTTAATCTCGGGAGGGTTTACCAGAGGTGTACCCACAAAACCATGACTTCTAATTGGTCACAAGTATCCAAAGAGCTATGAGGACATACATATTCTCTACCTATCTCCAAGTAACTAGAATGTCAGAGAAATTAAAGGTGCCAGCTCTAAAGCTGACTAAAGAATAGGGGAGACACATATGCAACACTGCTAGATAAAGATATATCCGCTACACAACTAGATAAACATTGTAAGATGCGTCCGCTGATTTACAGCTGGATAAGATTAGGAGAGAGATAAAGATGAGAGGGACATCTGCTACACAACTGGACTAATTACGTGTGATGAGTTGAACCAGTGCTAGAAAGATCTTGTGCCAGATGGAAAGCGGACTAACAAAGAAACCAATATGCATCTCTCTTCGACTCTCTCATAGTACTCAGTAGAAACAACGTCTTCTTCGGCTTCAATTGTTGATGATAAACTCTCGAACCTCGTAGAACCTTGATAATTTAACTTTTCTCCTTAATTTCATGCTTGAAACTTCCTTATAGATTTCTACTTCCCTATGGCCGATGATTTTTTCATTTTTCAATTTTTTTTTCTTTCATTTTTTTTTCAACACAAAAATAACAAGACAAAAATTTAAATGGCCATGAGAGAAGGACTTTAGAACTTGGATCTTCGCAACTTGTGATGTCTTGGTATCATGAATTCCAACAACTTATATCATTTGCTTTTATAACTTCTTATAACTAAGTCTTCAACTTTGATTTTTGAATTATTCTTTTCTATTGTTGCTTCTAAACCTTAAACGTCTTCAACTTTCTTCATAGATTTTGATGTCGCTCCGCTTGTTGATGATGATAAGTTTCTGCTGAGAGAGAGTCGTAATCCAGTAACTAAGACTACATTGTGAGGTTGCTTTGTCTTTCTGGCATTTCCTGACCTACTTGCCTTTCCATCATGGATGGTTAGGTCCATCACGGTTACCCTCTAAAAGGAACAAGTTCTCTCCCGAATTTCAAAGATCTCAATGTCTTTTTCTCTAATGTCTCAAAAGATTGTTATCTCTAGCATTCCAATTTCTATCTTTTCGATGAGAAACAATATGTAAACTTAGCTAACCGGATACTATGTGACGCTAGAAGTTTCAAAAAATGCGACTAAAAAGTTTCTCCCATACCCCCAAACTTAAATCTAACATTGTCCTTAATGTTCTAAAGATGAAATTAAAAGCATGAACAAGGAGAAACAGTTACCAATTGAAGCAAAAGAGATAAGGAAAGATATTACCGTGTCGCATGAAGATTGGGTTACCTCCTAATAAGTGCTAAGTTTAAAGTCTTCATCCAGACTAAGAAAGGATTAGTCACCTAATAGAATCATAAAGTAATAGCCGGAATAACTGCGGATCACCAAATCCAAATAGGGCTATCACAAGTAAAAGGAATCTGCAACATGCCAAGAAAATTAACGGATAAAGCACGCCCTTGTCTAGTTTCCTGTTTAAGACAACTACATCTAGCTGTGGTTCAGGTTCAGGTTCTATAACTGGGTCTAGATAAAATATTTTCATGGACTGCATTTCCTCGTAGCTAAGGTCCGATTCAGGTATTAGAGTCTGTAAAAACTCAAGTAAAAACTTAGAAGCACATAATAATAACCTAAATAATTGCGGATCCTTTAAGTCAATCAGATTTGACTTACGCAGCTGACCACAATGAGAGTGGTGGTGTTCCTTAAACAAATGTGTCGACCCTAATCTCCTAAAGTAATTAGGTTTAGTCTCAAGACTCAATAACTGACACATTTCAAATTCAAACGTTCCCACAATTGGAATAAAAGTTTTTGGTGGGAAAACAAAATCAATCTGGGTATCATAGCCTGGGTCAACCACATCAACCAGAGGATGGGTTTCTAACAACTGAAATTCCTTATGGACAACATGAGGTTCGGGAAAACGTGTATGAAGATAATCTTGTAAAATGGTTGAGGCATATATGTTAAGTCCCAAGTGAGGGACCTTTCTAAGAGTTAAAGCACATGGATAATAATCACCCCAAACTTAGAGTTTTCAGTATCTCTAGAAAGACTAGTCACAACTTCCATAATTTCAAGGTCATCAGATTCCTGAAAATGGTCAATTGATTCTTCTAAGTCGGGTTCATCCTCACTCATCTCATCGAGTTCATTTTCTTTTTCTAATTCTAATGTTTCTAAATCGCTAGACTCTAAAACATTATTCTCAGAATAAACTCGTTCCTCTAAATCATTATCGGCTTTGTAAACAGGAAATACTACATCGTCTAAAACGAGGGTATCTCTACTCAAATTCTCGTCCTTTTGAATAGGTGAATAATTATTAAAATTATTTGGATTTGAACTAGAAATAATATTATCATTGTAAAGCTCAATTGGAGTAACCATTTCCTGATCACTATTCCTACATAAGTATGATTCTCCATCAACACTATCCTCATCATAATAACATGAAAGAGATCGAACCTCATCTAAAATAGTGTCTCCAATTCTATCCTCGTCATCTTGATTAGGTGAATAGTAACTATCCTCATTTTCAAGGGTAAAACTGGGAACACTGTGTTGGAAATTCATATAATTTCGAGTAATTCTTTCGTTCGTCCCAGCTATCCGCTTGAGGTGGTCTTCTAAAGAAGGTTCACTCATTATTGTAGTTCTTTCGTCTATAATTATACTATTTATCTCAGCTAACTTAGGCGTCGACTCAACTAACTTCCTGAGGGACTCTTCTAAAGTAGGAATAGGAACATAGGGATCATAAAAAGGACTACTTTTCAATAGTTTGATTGTATCCTCTAGAGACGAAGAACTAGTACTATAATCTTCTTGCTCGTAAGACTGATGCACGTGTGGATAGTAATTGGGCTCACCAGGGTATGACCCATATCCTTCCAAAGGTTGGCGTCCCAACCACTATTCACACTATGGTAAGAGTAATTTCCATATTGTTCAGTTGGATAATCATATTCATTGTGATGGCTATTATAATACCAGTTTGACATCCTAACTGCAAGGGAATTCTACACAAGCACAAACAAGGCTGACTCGACCACAACAAACCTATTTTATCTAGCAAGCAAAAAGCATGATGGCTCCCTTAGATTGTTTCTAGACCAGCTTCTAATCCTTCGAAAGGGAATTCGTTACAATTTGAGCAAACCCCTCTGAAATCAATCTGAGTTAAAGTAAGTTGAATTGAGGCGAGGGAAGATCAGTGGAGCTTTGATACCCAAGCCCTCACCGGAATTACAAGGCGGCGCAGTCACGCATTCAACTCACAGAAACCATCATGAACTTCGAAGTATGCTTAAAAGAGTAACCAATATTTTTTGAATGACTTTCCTATTAAGCTCGTTACCCTATCGGTCTCGTTCTAGTCAGTATTTTAAGCTTAGGTTCGCGTAGGTTACGTGTTCCTAAGGAGGGAAAGAAGGAAACGGTGATGAAATCCGAGTCCTTATCTTGATTTGGCCAGGCCTTGCCCTTTACTAGAAAATTAAATCCGATTTCAAGTCCTCAACATATATTCATACAAAATCATCCAGTAAACCCGTTGACAGGGGATTCGCGGGTGTTTAGAATTCTTACCTCCCGTTCCAGACGGGGGATGAACCGTTGAGGTCGACTCGGGCCACCGACTCCAATGTCAGTGTATGAACCCGAGGGGCCGAGACAGTATCGTAACTGTCGTCCTTCCCTGTGCAGTTTATATTTAAACCAACCCTTCCTTAGGGTTTTAAAAATAAAGTCCAATGTTCAATGTCCGAAAGAAAAGAAAAAAAAATGTCCAAAAATAAAATATTACAAAAATAAAAACCTTAATTATAGTTTCTAAAAAAATAATAATATAAAAAATCTTCTTCTTCACTCCTTTTGGATTCCTTCTTTGTTTCCTTCTTTAGCTTCGCTTTTCTTTTCAGCACTTCTCTCTTTTTCTTTAGCTCAACTCCAAATCTGAAAGCAAACAAGAAATACCAAAACACATAAAAAAGAACAAAAATAATAAATAAATAAATAAATAAACCTAAAAACAAATATATACACAAGTCCCCGTCGGCGGCGCCAAAAATTGATCGAATTTTATATAGTGGTAAAGGTTGTCGTTCACTCAGACTTGTTGAGAATTTGTTTTAAGACTTAATAAAGAAAATAAGGAAATTATATACAAAAATCGTGACGGGATGAAGAGATGACTGGGACTCGGGATTCCACCAATTCTCACATTCATGCGGTTCAACTATCAGTTCCGGACAATTAAAGCTCATAAAATAATAAACATCGACTCTTAATATTTGCCAAGGTAGATTTTGTAATGAATTATATGTAAATCACAAGCATGACGAATCAAAAGTACCTAAGACTAAGCATGCGACATCAAACGAAATCACAAATAATCAAGAAAAATCATAAATCAATATAATAGCGCAAATAGTCATAAATGAATTATATAGAATTACCACATGGGTGAAAAAACAGCTTCCTCTGTCGTCCCAGTGATGGGTTCTAGCTCCGCATATTGAAAACACGCTCAAAATTCATTTTTATTGCTCAAAGGGTGTTTACAAAGATGAAAATGGAGATGAAATAATAAAATCGGGTTTGTAACACTTATATTTGTTACAAACTCAATAGTTACAGAGAGCGATAAAAGCTAGATATCGTAGGCACTGTAGCAATTACGACTGTGCTAAACTGCAGCTAAATGTGCGTCTTATGTTCTTCGTTTGTTCTTCACCAGCAGCAAACTAACCTATGCAACTCTGATTTGTCCGGCTCTCTAATGTCCTAAACTGCTCCCAATTCTCTCCATCCCTTCTATGACCCCAAATCCCTTCTTTTATACTCGATAGGACCGAGATATTCCCGAGTGAATGCGAATAATCTCGTAATAATTATGTTTATCTTCCACGGTGTGTTGTGAGAATAATCTTCCATCTTTAGCTCCATCACGCGTCTGCATGGTTGAAAGTTCACTCCTACACGCTTCTGTTGACCACGACAGCTCGTTCTCATATAAAAACGGAAAGAAAATCTCACCAACTCTGCTCGGGATTAATGGAGAGTATCTTCTCAGCACGTACTCCCTGTTTTCTTCTCCCCAATGATGTGGCCCAAATTTTCCGGTTCTGATGGGATTACTAGTCCTGTCCGAGTGTAACAGCCCTTATCCAACTTATTGCAGCGATTTAGTCTCTCCAGGAACCTGTGAAACCGAATTAGAAAATCTCGCAGATGAAATATATTTGAACCGAGTTTTTCCCGCCTTTTCCTGTTTCGCTTCAAATCAAACATCTAGCACAGTCCAGCCCAAGTTGATCGAATATAACACTCATACATGGCCTGTTTTGGCTTGACAAATCAACTCCAAAAGAATCAGCGATTGAGTCTCTTTCTTGCATGCCTAAAACTCCAACCCTAATCTGCAGCCAGTTTTTCCCGCCAAAATTCAGTTTTGAAATGTTGAAGATGAAGTGCCATGATCCAAAACATGGGCACTTTAACAGCTGGGTGCCTGGGGCCCTTATCCAAAGTGATGGTGCCTTAAAAAATGTCCTCCGGGGTGCCCTGAGCAACTTTTCGAGCCGAATTTTCTAAAAATATTTACTGCCTAAAAATACATAAAAACACAATACTAGTACAAAAATCGAGTTCCAACAAAACAGACATTGAGGACAATTTAGACACAAAAATGTGTCTATCAGCAAGCACACATAGTTTTTATTCTTCAAACAAAAATAAGAGAAGGCCAGTTGCCAAAATAAGAGACAACCAGTTGCAACCAAATAAGAGTTTCCCAATTTCCAAAAAATATAAGAGTTGGCCAATTGCAAAAAAATAAGAATTTGCCAATTGCCAAAAAATAAAAGTTGGCAAGTTGCCAAGAAAACAAGGGTTCGCCAATTTCCAAAAAAAAAAAAAGAGTTGGCCAGTGGCCAAGAACATAAGAGTTGACCAGCTGCCAAGAAAGTAAAAACCGGCCAATTGCCAAAAAAGAAGAAGAGTTGGCCAGTTGCCAAGAGTTTTCTAGTTGCCAAGAAAATAAGAGTTGGCCAGTTGCCAAGAAAGTAAGAGTTGGCCAATTTTCAATGTGAGGGTTGCAATCATCTCCGAACAGATTGTATGAATTGCCAAAACAACAAACAACACTTTTAGATGATACGAACAACCTTGTAGAGTTGTGTTGAACCGCATAGCGGCTGCTTATGTACCCTCTCCGTTGCTCAAAGGGATCAAGCACGACCATAATTCGTCATTCGTTATTATATAATATGAATTTTCCATAACGGCAATAACTATCTCTTATTAGATATCAAGTAAACTGATTCCGGCAGTATCATAAGGATGAGATATCGCAACACCTCACTAATAATTTTACAATGAATGCCATATTCCGTACACAATTTTAAACAATAAGAAATTAGCTTGTAAAAAGGATAGAGTAAGATATTTACATCAAAGTTGAAAGTGCAAATAAGAAATACGATCCTCTCTGCGAGAATAACAAGTCCCATGAACAATACTACTAATTAACTTTTTAATCTCATCAAATCTCCGATAAAGATTAGGAATAAAACAAATACACATAATAAAAATCTAATCCATACCAAATATTAATATCATAATGCTATTTTTCAAACTCAAAAAAGGAAAACCATAATAAACGATCCAAAATATCACTACTATTGCATATATTCCCATTTTCCTAACAATGTAACTTCACGCACATATGACATTTCCTAGAACATTTAACAAGAACTAGACAAATGAAATTCCACAAAATCAAACAGTAAAGAACTTGATAATGTTTTTATGGATTTAAAACCAGAATCGAGTGAGATAAATTTTCCTTATAAAAACAAATATAAAAATACAAGGTGGTACTATGAGAGGTGAAAAGCTTCTTAGACCAATTAATTAGAAAATATGGGACCTCATGTAATTCCATGGAAGAGATGACATTCATATAGAAATTTCATTTTACCATTGAACTATTCCAAATTAATGCTACATATGTGTGTATAGTACAATATGGATTTTAATTGATCTACTAGCACGGAAATGAACTACCACTTGTCAAAAATCTTGTTGAAAAAGCGGGGGTCTAACAACCACACCCAATACTTCGTTCGGCAATCTGTATGGACTGACTCCAATATGCTTTCAAGAGAATCAACTAGACAATCAGACTCAATCTTGAGAAAAGTATATCAAAGAGTTATATCTCAATTTCTCAATTCAATCCGCAATCAAACAAATAGGAATTTGCGAGCCCGATTGAATATAAGAAATAACTTGGACGGTATCAAAACCCAATATCCAAGTGTCAATCAATTTAATCAACAACCCAAAGGTCGGATTCACAATTGATTGAACTTACGCACAACCTGTGATATTTCAATTATATAAACAAATATAATGCGGAAAAGAAATAACACAGATACCAGAAATTTTGATAACGAGGAAATCGCAAATGCAGAAAAACCCCGGGACCTAGTCCAGAATAAACACACACTGATTATAAGTTGTTACACCAATTTCCTACTACCTATTCGGACTAGATGTAATACCTGCTTCAGCACTAATAAAACTCCTAGCACAACACCGATTGTTTTTAGGAATTCTTCTCGTAAATCTTCTAGCAGCACCCAAGGCTCTCTTTAGAAGATACAGCACCACGATTGGTACGATTCGATCTTTTGTTTGCACAAAACACCGATTTGATTTCCCTTTAGATGTAAATCAAGGTTTTGGAAATCTTGTGTTTATTTTGATAAAAACAATTACTAGGTAAAAGTAATATCAAACAAACTTGTATATTAGGGATTATTATACTCTTCAATAAAGGAAGATAAACCTAATGATTCTATAACAAGAAAAACTAGAATAAATCTAGAGATATCTTGTTTAAAACTTCTTAAGGTTTTTACGAGATACCTTAATCGAAGTTTTCTTTCTAGCTTCCGATTTCGACTAACAAATGTTGGTATACGATTGAAAACTGAAATATATCAAAACCTAGGGTTTATATCAACAACTCAATGGTTTTATATCAGAAGAGAAAACCTTAGAATAGACAAGAGGTGAAAAACCTAGATTACAAGTTGTGTAATCAATCACGAATATTAAATCCAACTCGTCTTTGTGATCCCCAATACAAAGACTTTTATCTCACTCTTGTTCGCGAAGAATAGAAGACGTGGAAAACAACCTTATGAGCTTACACAAATTTTCCAAAGGGTATGAAAACATGTAGCACTCACGAACCCGTTATTTATAATGAAAGGTAGCTTGAAAGCTAAGCATAGCTATTTTCCTTTTTCAAGACTCTCCTAATTTCGGGAGTCTTTCCTAAGTTACAACTCTTGCCAAAATAATTAATTAATTAGAAAATATTTTATTTATGTGAGTAAATCACATTTTAACTTAGGCAGGAATTAATTAATATGGTAATCAAATATGTTTGGATTAATAGTCATCTTGCCTAGATAAGGAAACATCACCAACTTGACCAAAAATGCCTTTTAATCACGTAATTGGGCCCAAGAACGTGAACCGTTACAAACAGTCCATGGATTGTTTCCTACTAACGAACTGTAATAATCACATCAACACTTATAATTGTTACTTTAATAAATCTCTCATAACTTCATCATTATAACTCGGAATTGAGTGATTCTTGGCTCGTTGAATTCGTAAGCTCATTCACTATAACATGAGATACTCTATAAGGATAAAGGTTATTGTCACCAAAGTCATGAATCAAATAACCTCAAGTATATATACATAAATGTACGTTTACCATCATAGGAATTGTTCCATGAAGTGAGCATTTATATCGATAGATTAGAAAGGTAGAATTGAACAAGAATCCAAATGAAATCAATCACATAACTTTGTTGATGAAGTACTTGTTGATGTCTTCTTGTAGTCTTCAATCTTCATCCTTTAAGGATAGCTTCGATTCTTCTTAGACTTAATCTAGTCCGAAACTATCTTTAGTATGCTAAATAAAGAATGCATTTTGGCAACTAAAATTTACAACTAACTTGACATAACAATGCTAATGGGTTCAACCAAGCAATGCTCTAACACTTGTCATAATATAATCCAAATCTAAATGAAAATCCTAAGATGGTCATATATACAACCGCTTCATGTGCAACAATTAACTATTGTGATATACAATATCTTAATTTACTTCTATTTATCGCTACCTTTAATTTTGAACATCAAAAATTTGGCCTAATAACCATTTTCTACCCGTCTGTACCGGACAGTAGCGGTTTCCCTTTTCCCTCTCCAAATATATGCAAATTGAACACGGCAAAGGAATTATGATCATTAGAGACCAGTACCTAGTAAAATTGTAAACAAGCATGTATTCAAGAGAAAAGAAAACACTTTCTACAGGTCGCAAGGAATTTCTCCAAACTCGTCAACATAGTCTTTAGTCCGTACTTGGTACTTTTGTAAACCGAATTCTGAAATTTAATTATAAAACCCATGCATAGTACCAATGAAAAATACTCATTTATTGGTTTGAAAGTCTCCATTATCCTCATGCATAAAATTAAATCAAATAATTATCAGTTCATTTAAACTTTTCACAAACAGGTTGTAAGCTACAAATTTATATTTCTACAAATAGGTTCTTACTTCAATAAATTTACTTTAAAAAAAAGAATAATGATCAATCACTCATTTGTTCGTTAAAAGGAAACAAAAAACTGATGCGAGGAAGTTTTCGTACCTCTATCCCTACCAACATTATCTTCATGCAGAAACCAAAACTCCTTGTCTCATTAATTCACTTGAGATTCATCTCTTCATTGCTTTAAATGAATTATTCAGCACATAATTCCAACAAGAACCCAAGCTTCCAAATCACATCCAGAATCTAATTAACCACCGGAAGCTGCTCAGTTTCCTCTCTATATTTTGCTGATATTTTTTCCAACCCTAGTTTAACTAAAAACTCACCAAAATTATATTCGTTCAAGTGTGTATATATGATGAGTCATGGGTTAAATCCCTAGTCCAAACCTTTGGTGTTTCTTACCAAGATCTTGTTAAACACAAATCAAGTAAGAGACTAAAGTACCCAAATCATATATTTGTAGAAAAAAATGATTTTTATTAAAAGCCCTGAAATCACATGAAGAACCCTAATTTCAAAATACTTGAATCAAGACATCTATACATGAAATTGATGTTCCTTACGATTTACCCAAATTTCTATATCAAGTAAAACACCAAAATTAGTATTCAATTTCTTCAGAACAGTGAAGAATATTATTTGGATGAATATCAAGAGAAGATGACTCCTACCTTTATTTCCGCTTCGTCCACAGCTCAAAGTAACAAACATAGATCAATTTCAGACATAATTACTTCACTTTTATGAACGAATTTCCTAATGTTCTTTCTTGAGGATTTTTATTAAGAAAAGAGGGGAAAGATGATGAAATGAGCTCCTCCCATTTTCTTTTAGTTCCATTACTTTTGTTTTCAGTTTCCAAATGTGACACGTGCAGACATGCCTATTAAGGCACCCATGATTCAGATTTAGACACACTCGCTATTTAGAAACAATATTCACTATTAAGGTACCCAAAATTGTTAAAGGCACACAAACATTAAAATTTTCATTTTCCTATTTTGAGGATATCCAGTATAGAATTTTAATTCTAGTTATTAGAGCGTTGCTTAGTCGAACTCACGAGTGTTGATATCTCAAGCTTATTGTCAAATTTAGTTGTCAAAACTATATTTTGATTTCTAGTCTACAATTAGTTAAGTCTCGGATTAGGATATAAGTGTAGTTAATAAACGGACATCATGGCAGTCATCATTGCATTCTAACGTTTGTAGGCGAAGACCAGCCGAAGCTTTTGGAGAACTTCTTCAACAAAAGGTAAGTGAAGACTGAACCACCTATTTCTCAAGTTATATTCATCTTTCTATCTATGAGACGATGTCGCATAACTAACTAGACTATCATAAGCATATAAAGAATTTCGAGTCAAGTTTATCTTGTAATTAGTCCTCGAAATATGACTAAGTTTAATGAACATTTTTTCATACTTGATGAATTTCGGTTAAGGACAATTTATTGTTAGCATTCAAAATCATGATTCAAGAATTATCATTCGAAAATAACATGGAATAGTGATATGTGTCATTGATATTATTCGGGAACGTTTCGAATCGATTTAGAGAGAAATATAGAACTACTATAAATTCAGATACAAGACAGTGTAATACCAGTCTTACAAACCGGGAAAACTGTTATAAGTCTGAAGCCGTAATACATGTACTCAGTACACGTAATGGAGTAGCTATATGTCGACAAACAGATTTTTGGTACACATATTAGTATCCACACCTTTAAAAGTGTGTTAAATCGTGAATCCGAATTAGTACGCAAACCAGTACGCATACTAGAAAAGAACTGTGGGTCCTGAAACCGGTTTGGTATCCATACCGGTACGCATACTACGAAAGTTCTATGGACTCCGGAACTTGGTTATGTTTAAATGGTACCCATACCAATGCACATACCTAAAAAGTTATGTGAACTCCAGAACTCAGTTATGTCTTAAAGTTTACATATTGGTACACGTACCATGACATGACCATTCACGAACATGTTTAGTATTTGTACCTTGTATGCCTACTTACCATGTCGATTAAATTCATGTGCACATAAGATTATTTTTTCGAGATAATTAGAATTTTAATAATCTCTAAAAACACCATAGACATATTTGATCACATGATTGTGTTTCGAGTTAAGTCTTAAGTGTTATATGAAAGGCTCAAGATTATAGTTCAGTTAGTTAGCTTCGGCTAACCATTAATGAGCATGGTATATATACACGGTTCGGCTACGGTTCATCCTAACCAGTGTGTATATCTTGATTATGTTAATCAGATTCAAAGATTCATCTAACAGTGGATATTGTTTGCTTGGTTCCAAAGCTATCTTAGCTTAAACCTAAAGCAACCTATGCTTTGAATGTCTATATAAGGGGAACCTCAAACAACTGGGATCTTTGAATCCGGACACTACTTTTTTTGGTGTGCCCTAGTTGTAAACTAGAGTCGTCTTTTTCCTAAAACCCTTCTAGGACACACCAACTGCTCACTTGAACAAGATAAACATAAATCATCAAAGTTTTCTTCGTCTCAAACTTTGTTGATTCCACAAGTTTAATATTTGTGAGGTGAATAATAATCTAGGTTGCTCTTCGGGAAGCATAAGTCCGGATTTTACGTTTAGCTAGACTTTGTCTATTGCTATCGATTTCCATTCTCACCTTGATCTACAATCAAAAAGGAAATCACACATATAGTCTTACTTGTGGGAGGCATATTGGTTTAAATTCTTCAATTGAATTGAAGCAACTCTTAGGCTGTAAAGGACGTCAACTAAGGGAATCAATTGCGCGGAGTCCTGCTTGGATTCAAGTGGCGTAAGGAGTGCGACTGCAACTGAATTTCTGCAAGGGTTTAATTCGGTTTAAACTACATTCCAGTTTGAAGTTAATTGGTAGTAGGCTAGTGTTTGTAGCGGCTTAATACAATTTGGTGTTCACTGTGGACTAGGTCACGGGGTTTTTCTGCATTTGCGGTTTCCTCGTTAACAAAAATTATGGTGTCTATGTTATTTATTTTTCAGCATTATATTGTTCATCTTTATAATTTGAAAATACGAGGGCACCCAAATACACCACAATCTTTTATTTATTAACCTATAAATCCTCTACCGAATGTGATCGTCTATGGACAGACTCGAGACAATACAACAATTTGGTTCACACTTTGTGTGATCGCTATGGATACGAGATCGAGACAATACAACAATAAGATTGCTTATGTGATTGACTATGGATACAAGATCGAGACGATACGACACCAAAGTGTGTACTTGATAATAGGTTCAAAAATAACCGAAACTCTATAGGATCAATATCAAGTATTATAGAGTTAACGTACTTGTGTATTTTACTTAATTATAATAACAATTATAATGCGGAAAAAAAATTAAAAGACACATCAAGATTTTGTTAACGAGGAAACTGCAAATGTAGAAAAACTCCGGGACCTAGTCCAGTTTTGAATACTCTCAAAAATACGAGGGTACCCAAATACACCACAATGTTTTTAGTTTCAACCTATAAGTCCTCTACCGAAAGTGGTCCATGGACAGAGTCGAGACAATACAACTAATCGGTTCACACTTCGTGTGACTGTCTATGGATACGAGATCGAGATAATACAACAACAAGATGACTTGTGTGATTGACTAAGGATGCAAGATCGAGACATCCGACAACGAAGTATGTTACTTGATAGTAGGTTCAGACTTAACCAAACTCTATAGGATCACTTTAAAGTAATACGGAGCTAACGTAAAGTGCAGTTTACTTTAAATATAATAAAACAATTATAATGTGGAAAAATAAAATAAATGGCACAACAAGATTTTGTTAGCGAGGAAACTGCAAATGCAGAAAAACCCCGGGACCTAGTCTAAAATTGAATACTCTCAGAATTAAGCCGCTATACAAAATCTAAACCAATTTCGTATAGTTGAGACCAAGCAGACTACCACTAGATGCTTAGTTCCCTCAGTATCCCTGCTCTTCTGACATCAAGAGTCACACACTGGTACAATTCCTTTGGATCGTATTCCAAACACCAAAGGAACAATGAATCTGTTTAGTAACAACTTCTTTAGATTCATTTCAAGATTAAGATTTCTTAAGTCATACGCAAAGGCTCTTCCGTTTAATCTAATAAACTCCTTTTCCTGGTTAGATCAATCTAACTTTAACTATCGAAATAATCAAGTCTAGATTTACAATCAATCAGTATAGATCTCAATGAGAAACTATAAAGCGATGCCGATCTCACACAACTAATCAATCGAATAAATCTGATTCTAGTTGTGATACAGGTGTATCTGTACTCCTTTAGGGAACTTAGTTAACCTCAAGCTAAGTTGAGGGAAGAATCCTATTCTAGGCATAATTCCTAGTTAGGGAAGAGTTTTGTTTTAGGCAATACTCTTAGTTTAGGAAATAAATTCCTAATAGAAGTCCTTGGTCGACTGAGTACGATAAATGATATAAATAGAGGGCTTTGGCTAATAGCTAAGGACACAGAATACTAGGCACAGAAAACCTAGAGAAAGCTTGGAACAATACTTGTATAAGCTTAGCAAACAGTTTAGGGTTAAACCACTGTTAGAGAAGATTGTGAGCGTAACAAAGAGAGAATTGTAATCGTTTTCTTGTTCATAATCTAGAGAAGATATTTTCTTCGAAATTACTACTTGTGTTCTTTTTTCTAAGTTTCTCGTCTATTATTATTATGAATTCCGCCTTTATAGTAATAGCTACCAAGGTACAGAGATCATACGTATCAAGTTGGATCACAGCCGATCAAGGTTTGTGCACACAACAAGATAAGAAAACCAATAAGAAAGCTTCTTCGTCTTCAAATATTCTTTAATCCTCAATAACCTGCAAAAAACCACTTGAATCTCTTGTGATCAATCACGCGCAGAACGGAGTCTGTTAACAGTGGATTATCACAAGATGTCTTTAGGTCTAAAAAAAGTTCTAAAGATCTCGTCGATACTTCGATCTAGTTTGGGTAAATCTTATATCAGAAGCGAAGATTCTCAAGAATAAACAAACTAGGTGCAACCAAAGTTTCAACAACCGCTAGTCAACCAAATCAATCGAAAATTAATAACACTGCAATTGTCTAGTTTCCTACCAACGATACTCGTAGAGCTTCTTGATCCCACAAAATTCTTTAAACGAGCGGTCGTAAGCGATTTCTCCTAATTAGGATACTTTCCTCTCTGAATAAACGACTCCACCAGAAACAACAAGAAATGAAGTTTGCATGGCTCTTAGGATAGTTTGTTAGAAATTAAAAGTTAGGTATTTATAGACCAAGGATGTTTGGACATCAAGGAATTTCCAAAACCTAAAATATTCTCAAGATATGCAATGAGTAACAAGATTTGGTTTTCATAACTCCAATAAAAGCTTGTCCAATATTTCCAAAATCTCTCAATAGAAAATCTCCAATTAGTAAATGCACATTACTAATTTTTATTCTCTATAGATATGCATTTAATTGCTGGTAATTAAAGCATATAAAACCAAAAACATTAATTAAAGGATTCTCAATTTATTTCGGCGCAGGATCTCCTTGAGTACTAAGAAATATCTTTGAATAATAGATGATAACAGTTACTGATCGTGTTCAAAGTATGTTGACATCTTTTCACTGTAAATCCTTATTTCATATTCACATGGATTTACATTCTTGGAATCGGTCATACCACACTGCCAAACAAGTTTAGAATTGGTTTCCATGTATTCCAAGACAACTATGTGATTGATCAAATACCAAATCACATACATGGGTTCAATCGGTTCTACCAATCACCAGGATCAGTTATACCTAAATATGGAAATACTTGTGATCGGTCACACAAGTTACCAGGACCGGCTACACCAGTTACAAGGATCGGTTCCATCTACACATGGTAATTCTTGTGATCGGTCACACCAGTTACCAGGACCGGTTACACCAATTACAAGGATCGATTACACATACTTATGATCGGTCACACCAATTACCAGGATCGGTCACACCAATTACTAGGATCAGTCACACTAATTACAAGGATCGATAATACCAACACATGGTGATTACTTAGAATCGGTTACACCAATTAATAAAAACCAGTTTTACCAAATCATAAATCATACATTGTGATTAGTTATACCAATATACATAACATAGTTACGATCGGTTCTACCAAATCACACATATTGGTCATCCAAAGATTTGCAATGAACAACCGGACCAATCAGCCTAATGATTTCCCGTTCGATTCACGAAACAAGTTAATGAATGTACTTCCTTTAAACGAATGTAAAATATTGTTTCCTATGATGAAATCTTCACCATAACCCATTCACATAATCATAACAATACATACAAGATTATGTCGAGGTCATATTTACGAAGTTCAAAAGATAAGCATTATACTTCTTAGTCTAATTCCCTAATACTATGATCATACTATTATGATCATGTCACATCACTAGAGTATTATATAATATGTACAGTATATACAGCTTCGCAGTCTTGTTTTCAATATAGCACGACTTGAAATATACGTTAGGAATGAAATAGCTCAAGTCAATATTACTAACCTCAAGTGGAAGGATGATGTCGTCGTTGTAGTTCGCTACTTCTTCACATTCTGCAGGTCTTCGCAGTAATACTTGTATGTATCAACATTCCTTGACTTTCTGGTCTAACCTAAACGAAGTTGACTCTAGTATTTAATCAAGCGACTTTAGATGAGTTTTGACACACTAAAATATGACAACTGAACTTGACATACCAACGCTTGGTGAGTTCAGCCGAGTTATGCTCTAACAAACTCCCCCTTTGTTAATTTTGGTGACAAAACGCTTGATTCGAAGTTTCAACAACACAATAACCTGCATATATTTAATCGTTGTTGACATTTGAATAACAAAAGCTTTTACTCTCCCTAAACGTAAGCTAGGTAAATATTCAATCCGAACATCTTTGTTATTCCTCTTTTTGTAGTCAGAATACTACAACATCAATATGATATGTTTGTCCCCCTTAGTAAATGCTTTACTCTTTCGTTAGATATAACGTGTAAGCACAATTGTCCTTTCCTTAGTGATTGCAAATCACTTGTTTACTCCATATATTTCTCCCCCTTTTGTCACAAAAATGACAAAGGTTCGATCAAATAAAGGACAAACCGAAAAGATCTTACAAATCGAAAAGACTTGTACACAACCTATAAGAGTTAAGCACAGAGGTTTCACATACCACTTTAGATAACCAATATTAAAACCAAAACTACAAGTAATTTAGTTTTAATATGTTATTAAGGAAACAACTGCCCGAAGCAATTTTTCTTAATAGTTTAATAAATCGACTAAGAAACTTAATTTCCTTGTTAAACCGATTGCGTATGCACAATCACTTATTTCGATAAGACCAAAATAAAGATCAGAAGTAACTTTATTTCTCTCAGCAGGATCTAATTATTCAAACAATAACTTAGACCTTTCCCTATAGACAAGACAAACACTAGGTTAGTTAACTAGTTTTTCTTGTCAAGGCATTCGATTAGACTTGAATAACGGAATCTTCCAATTTGATAAGTTTAACTAAGATCAGAATTAATTTAGTTTCTCTTATCCGGAATCAATTTGGACTAAACAAATGATCCCGTATTTTTTAATCCATAAACAACACATACAAACCAAGATAAATTGACTTGCGCAATTATTTTCTTAACCGGAAGCTTTTTTTTTTTTGCTAGGTCAAAATGGCTTATTAAAGCATAAAAACGTAATTACAAGAATTACAAAATGGGAGGCTCGAGGCCTTCCCACCCCCATAAACCAAAGGTGCAAAAAATAGCAGCAAAATAACGCTAAAATCTCATAAAATAAGCTCCTAAACACAAATAAATAACATAAAGAGGAAATCTAGGAACGTTAATATCATTTACGCCCTTTATTTCCAACTATAAAACTCCTCTTCTTGGGAAGAAGACCAGCAATTATTTGTGTCAAATCAGGGCCTCTATAAGGCTCCTTGTATTCATCTTCATAAATGTCATCATATTCATATTCATCTTCATCTGAAGCATAATTACCACCAGGCACAAGCTTAATAGGAGATTGAGATTTTTTCTTAGTTGACATTCTATCCATTAGCTCCTTTTTTCCTTGAACTATTCTTGTCTAAAGCTTCGATTTCGAATAAAATTAGCACGCACATCATCATTCTGAATGTTGCTTGCCTCTTCAAGTTCCTCCGTAGACAAAATATTATTCATATCAAAAGCATTATCCTCCAACCCTAGTTGTATCTCCTTGTTATGATCAGCGTCACGGCTTGGAGTTTCCTCATTGGATTTGGAATCCTTACTGTAAGATGATTCCAAAGTAGCATCAGATTTCAATGAATTCGTATCCATGATTTTTGCAGCTTGCTTGGCAACTTTTCTAGCTTTTTTCCTGGCTAAAATATCAACATCCACTTCACCCCACTCTTTCGAGCCAATACTACCATCTGAGTCAGTAGAATCATCTAAAACTTGTTCATCCTCTACCCCAATATCCTCACTAATATCATTAGCAAGGCATAACTCAGATGTAAGAGATTCAAACTGGTTATTAACCACTATTTCAGTTCGAAATATGTCATCCACAAAAGGAGTAAAAGTAAAAGGAGTACCTTTATTACCCTTTGCTGGAATCCATACATCTTTAGAAGTGCCAACATCTGTTCCCAAAACATCAACGGCCTTGTCAGCCAAAGCAAGTTGGGCTTTAACACGGACAGTGGCTTGGACTTGGAATTTTGCTTGGACACAGACTGAAAATTAGTACCTTGCCTGGAACCAGACGGAATATTATAATCTTGCTTGGGTACGGACTTAGTCAAAGACTGAGTTTTCGTATTTTGCTTTGACACAGAATTTGCTATAGAATTTTGCTTTGTCATGGACACTAGATGCACTTCCAAATTCTGCACGGACTTCTCCTTTGACACGAACAATAATTCTATCTTCAAATTCTTCACGGACGTTTGCTTTACCACTGTCGGAACTGCTGCATGGTCTGCATGAGCAGATTTTTTACGTGCAGCAAGATCTGCTTTAGCTGCAATTGCATTCTTGAATCTAATCAGTTTGAGCTGTGCTTCCCTATATTCAGTAAAAGAGTTATTCATCTCTTCCTCTAACTTTTTATCCTCAGCACTTGGAGCATCATATTTGTTTTCATCATTCATCAACGCACCAGCATTGCCATTTTTTTCCACAACATCCATAGTATTATCTTTGCTTTCTTATCCAAATTTGTAGTCCCAACAGGTGTGTGTTTTTCAACAGCAGCTGCATGAGAACTCCCAACAACATCACTTTCATCTATGACCGGAATAACTGGAGCTTGCTTACCCGTATTTTTATTTGCCGCAACTTGCCACTCCATGCCTGGCGGAATATCATTCCTCATTCTAGGAATTTGCTCAGCTGCAACCACCTGAAGTTGATTATTTTTTGTTTTGTTGCTTGATTTTTTTCTACAATCCTCCTCACAATGACCAATAATGCTGTACTT
This sequence comes from Papaver somniferum, assembly GCF_003573695.1. Lineage (NCBI taxonomy): Eukaryota > Viridiplantae > Streptophyta > Magnoliopsida > Ranunculales > Papaveraceae > Papaver > Papaver somniferum. The sequence continues at coordinate 665,178 of NW_020649526.1, forward strand.
TGTACAAAACTGAGGACGTTTATGAATATCCATATATTGCCAGAATTCCTTCCCATTAGCTTTTAACAAAATTATTTCAGGGATGTGCTTTGAGAAATCAATATCAACAAGAACTGATGCAAAATAGCCATACTCCAACCTTAGGGTTTTTTCATCAACAAAAATTGGAGTGCCAAAACTCTTACCGATTGATAATATGGATTTTTCAGTCCATAACTCCATTGGTAATTCAGGAAACATGACCCATACAGCATCATGAGAAGTACGCTGCTTATTAGGGTTAAAACTAGGATACCAATACTGCAGTTGAAGAACTTGATTTTTGATGATGGGTTTAGGACCATACGAATCCTTTCTTTTTCTTCATCTGTTGATAACATAATTATGAAAAATCCTTTACGCATGGGAAGAAACCTAACATCCTGTCCAAGTTTCCATTGTTCAACTAATGCGTGTTTAACTTCAGAAAACTTCACACCTGTAAAGTCTAAACGAGGTATGAAACTATATTTGAATGGTTTACATCCTTCTTGAAAAAATCCAAAGGGATTTCAGCCGACTCACCCTCTTTGAGAGTTGGATTTGGAAGAGAGGAAAGATCAATAGAAGTAGGGTTTAAAGTTTTTTTTCCTTTGAGAATATCCACAAACGAACTAGGTTTTGCTGCACCAACTGATGTGGTCCTAGAATCCGTGATATTAGAAGCTGAATCATGTTGTTCTCCCATTGCCGATCATCCAAAGATGATTAAACAAGGGAGAAAACGTGAAAAAAAATAAAAAAAAACCTAAAAACTCGAGCAAAAATTTCCAGAGCTCTTAGAAGAGAGAGAAAAATTACAAGAATCTTGGGAATTCTTAACTGGAAGCAATTGAAACAAACATAGACATTATAGCACCGCAATTGCACCGAATTTTGTTAAGCAAAAACACTTGATACTCAACAATAAAGAAGATATCAAACAATAAGCCAAATAAATTGACACAGTTTTTCTTAACTGGAAACAATTGCATCATACACACATATCCATACACAATATAATGGAACATATCAATTGTACCGAAATTTTGTTAAGCAAAAGCAAAATCTATGCAATATAAACAAGCTTTTCTTAAACAGGAAAACGATTAACTAACAAATTCGTTACCTCAAATTTTGCATCCTCTTCTCCCCAAACAGATATATCATTAAGCGCAAGTTCAATAAGAACTCTCCCCCAGTGTGTTGTCATCCTCTCGCAACAACAAAAGAACAACAACAAAAGCAACCTTTTACCAGAGAAATGTTGAATCAGTTTTAACTAATGAGTGCCAACAATAAAAGTTGAAAACCCGAAACACATATGTTATGCTAAACACAACTCATGTAAACATAAATTGATTCAAAATATTGTGACTTTTCACATATGAGTTTCAATCGGAACACTTTATGATTCTTTGATAAAGCCTACCAACATGGGCTAGAACTTAATCCTGCTAAATTAAAAAGCCACACAAACCATAAGGGTCAAATCATATGAGATAGAATATTAAGGTTAATGAAAACCGAAATCATACATCTCATAAACAGAATACACATAGCAAAAATATAAATATTCATTATTAGGCTATGTAATCGGTAACTATCACAAGAAAAATTATAAAATAATATTTTTATTCATAAATGATGATAGTTTTATTCAAAAATAGACATTATACAATAATTGAAATAAGTCAAAACATTGATGTCTATTTTTCTCTAAATAAGAATCTAATCTTATTTTATGAGCAACTTAATCCTTCATATCAGTACTAGAGGAAGGAAGGTTATTACTTTCAGCCTTGAACTTGGGAATTTCTTCAAGAAGATAACTCTTTGCTTGACCAAAACTTCTTGCGGTTGTGATGTTTTCGTGAAGGAATCTACAAGCACATGTAATTTTGTCTTTGATTAAGCACAAAATTGTGTCAATATCTCAATACACTTATCTTTCTTCAGTATATTCTCCCTTTCCTTCTTGCTAAGACAATCTCTCTTTTTGATCTTTCTCTTAGGTTTCTTAGCATCAAGAGATGATGCAAACTTATTCTTAAAGAGATCTTTCAGATCAAGCACCTTTGTAAAAGAAGACATTGGATCTTGACTCATAGTTCGGACAAGGAATGACCAGAGAATGAGAGAGATATTTTTATATTTTTCATACTACCGAAAATATAATATTCCTATAAATAAGAATATCTTAAATTATATTTTCAATCGAAGAAATTCTAATTTTGCTGGTGATTTTGTTCCCAAAGAAGTTTGGAAAGCGTTACGGAAAATTTAGATGCCTCATAGAATAAAACTTTTCATCTAAAAGTTACTAGATTTTATTCCCATAATCTACACATAATCTTGAGAGCCTATGGTACATCTTGCTTTAATGCTACATGTTGCAACAAACTCTTGTCTTCTCATATGAGTCTCATCTATTCACTGCTCGGACATCTTTTCTATTCCGTGTAAGAATCATTCCATAAAAATCTTTGTATATCTCTTGAGCTCTTCCGTATCTTCTCCACTGGTTTCTCGGTCAAGAGACTCAGCCCAACTGCATCCAAATCCAACAGAGTCGTACCCATCAGCAACAACACATTATTAGCTGTTTTTTCAGCTGCAAAACCCTTCCTGAGACCAATCCACTGCGAGCGTGTTTGAGTTAACCTCTAACCACCCCAACAGTCCCTTGTTTGGTCGATCTGAACCAAACTCCATTCCTGTTAACCAATCACCATTACTGGCAACAACAGCTAGCACCAGTCATCATGATCATCACCAGCACTCCGATCACCGATCATCATACCCTGTTTTCTTTCGAGTTCGCGACAGCAGCAACAACTCAATCCAACTTTTCTGTGCAACCCATTCCAGTCCTTTCTATGTTGGCAACAACATCACCATGATTAACACAACACCACAAACCCGATCACCATCAATCAATCTTCTTCATCGCTGTCGTTTGCCACCTTGACTGATTTTTCGAAATCGGGCAACACCCCATGTTTTCTACCACCTTCAATGAGCCAATGATGTATTCGAATTCGAGTTGTACTTAGATCAATAACCAACATGATCAATCATGATCATCAGCATCAAGAACAGCTGTCGCAACAAGAACTGAAGTTGTCAGTCCGTGTAAAGAAGAGGATGGGGTGCCCTTAGTTAACGAGTGCCTTTAGTAGTACTTGAATTCTGGCTCCCCCTAGTAAAAAACTCGACTGGCTTTAGTAGTTCCTTTGAAATTGGCAGCCCCTTAACAGAAAGGTTTCCCTTAATATTCGGATTGGGGTGCCAATATCATTTGTCCTAAGAAATGACCATTTTGCTCTTGTAGTCTTCTAAGTTCTTGTTTTGCTCGTAACTTCTTCATGCAAACTCAGAATGACTCCGCTCTTTCGCCATTGGCTTCGTGTTTTCGTCCTCTTCAATGTGATACCAAGAACTCCTAGGTTTGAACGAGTTCCTCTTGGTATTTGGCCCTTCTCCATTGTAGCTTCACTTTTGTAGCTATTTCCACTTCTTTCGGATGATTCACCTAAAAAATGACATAAACTAGAAAACAATCATAATACAAGGTAATATGCAATAAACATAGCTAAAACAAGTATGAAATTGACACTCTAAACATGTAAATTAAGCACTTATCGTTGATCCTTTTTATTCTTGATTGGAACTTGATCATGGGGCCGAGAAGATCGATGGACATCTTTTACGAACCTCTTATTTATTTTCTTTAAGAGATCTCGAAACTGTCTTGTGATCAGTGATAATGTTTGTTTTACATCATCATCATAATCTTATGCAATCAATTCATAAGAATCATCTAGCAATCTATTTTTCTCTACATGATCTTTTGGAAAATTTTCAGCTCTGAAAGCATTCCTTTAGCTTGAATATATTGTGATTCATGATCAAAGATCTTTAGCTTCCCAACAAGTGTGCTTCGTGAGAGAGTTGAAAGATCAATTGCCTCTATGGTTGCATGCTTCTTAGATTCATATATGGATGAAAATGATCTGAAAATTTTGCACGCTATATCTTTTTCAGAAATAGTCTTTCCAAGAGAGAAAGAAGCATTTACTATCTCAGAGAGTTTAATATGAAACTCTTCAAAAGTATCATTGTCATCCATTCAAAGGTTATCCCAATCAGATGTGAGAGTTTGAAGTCTGGCTTCCTTTTCTAATGTGTTACTTTCTGAAGATTATCCCAAGCTTCCTTTGAAGTTTGGCATGTGGATACATGATGTTATAGATCACGGCTCACAACATGTATAATAGCATTCACCTGAATTTTGTTTAGCAGATGTCTTTTCTTCCCCTGTATAATCTACTAAACGTTTAAACTCAGTTTCCGAATCTTCAATTTTCGGGCGATTATATCCTTTAACGACTAATATCCAAGTATTAAAATCGCATGATTCAAGAAAATATCTCATAGCATATTTACACCACAGATAGTTTGTTCCGTCAAATCTTGGTGGTACGTTAACTGAAATCGATTCATGAGAACTCGAGTTCATTTCTTATAGGTTGGATCGCACCAAACACAGATTGTTAGATCTTTTCATGTTTGCCTACTCTGATACCAATTGAAAAGACGTGGGTACCCAAATACACCACAATCTTTTTAGTTTCAACCTATAAGTCCTCTACCGAAAGTGATCGTCTATGGACAGAGTCGAGACAATACAACTAATTGGTTCACACTTCGAGTGATTGTCTATGGATACGAGATCGACACAATACAACAACATCTTTTTTTGGTAAGTCAAAAAATTGTATTAATGATGAAAAATATTTACAAGTAGCTTACAAGAAAATGAGGTCAGAGAAACCCCAAAAAACTTATAAACTATTTAAATATGAAATACTCAATATGGGGATATTCTATGGAACTTAAGAAAATTGGACGACCAACAAAATGTTCTCCAACTTCATTAGCCAAAAAGCAACCACGTTTAGCCATTTTATCTGCTGCAAAATTTTCCTCACGAAAAGAGTGAACAAAACGCACTGAATCATATAATCATCGCACCTCCAACCACCTTTGTTGAGCAAGCCATGGAATAGAATTCTCTTCAAAAGCAGTAATCACACTAGTAGAGTTTGAACGGATAAGAATACGTCTAAATCCCCACTGTTGCGCCCATTCCAAGCCTATAATAATGCCATAGAATTCTGCCAAGTAATTTGTCGTAATTCCTAGGCCGATGCTCATTTCTCCAACCACATTGCAGTCCACATCTCTAGCTACAACACCAGCGCCTGCCACACCTGGGTTACCACGAGATGCACCATCACAACAAAGAAGTAACTCATTGTAATCCGGAGCCTGCCAAAAACAAGGAACCGGTTCCACATGCTTCACCCTCCTATGCTCTACTCTAAACAGATTTAAAATGTGCACATCCTCTACAGTGTTGAACATGAAACTCTTAATCCGGTAAGAGTACTCATGAATCAGCTTAAAAACTCGTTTCTTAAGGAAGTGCAATTTTGATGTACGTTTTTCATACACACATTTGTTACGCACAAACCATAACTCAAACTGTACCACCAGATTCGCCACAAGCCATAAGTCCTTTATATTTCTACTACGACCCTTTGCTTCTTTGTAAGAGTTAACTAAATTCAAAGTAGTTTGCATACCAAAAATACTAGAAATCCAACGCCAAGCTTGCATAGCAAAGTTACACGACCATAAAATATAGTCCAAAGACTCCTCATCATACTTGCACACCATGCATTTGTTAGGAAACAGAGTGCTTGAACCTTCTCTTAAATTTATCTAAAGTAGCGCAGGCACCTCTCAAAAACTTCCAATTTTGAGCAGCAAGATTTGGATGAATAGTATCCAAAGAAGTTTAATCCTGTCCAAAGCAATATATTTAGTACGAATCAAATCCTTAGTTGATTTAACAGAGAAATTAACATTGAAGTCCGACATCCATATTTTCTATCATTCCCCAAATGTAGCCTAGGTAGACTGTTAACATCAACACCAGCTGAAAGCAAGACCTCCATGTGTTCTTCCGGAACCAACCAAGAGCCCTGAAAGAGCAAATCACTTATTCTAGCCTGCATGTACAGATCTGTGCGATTAAGAACATCAGCAATACTCCTCTCGCCATACCAAACATAATAATATAACGAAGTAATACGACCATCGCCAATTAAAAATTTAGTATTCTGGTCAACCTCCTTGTAAACCCAACGAATTCCAGCATGAATTACATCACTCCAGAATCCTTAAACTTGCCATTTCTATTTGTAAATTTGGTTTCTAAGAACTGAGCCCAAGTTTTTGAAGAATATTTGACATCCCACCAGAGTTTCATAAGCAAATCTTTGATGAGAACCTCCAAATTATCTTTGTTGAAACAATACAACAACAAGATAACTTGTGTGATTGACTATAGATACAAGATCGAGATAATACGACAACGAAGTATGTTACTTGATAATAGGTTCGGACTTAACCAAACTTTATAGGATCAGTATCAAGTAATACGGAGTTAACTTAAAGTGCAATTTACTTTAATTATAATAAAACAATTATAATGCGGAAAAGTAAAGTAAATGGCACAACAAGATTTTGTGAACGAGGAAACTGCAAATGCAGAAAAACCCCGGGACCTAGTCCAGAATTGAATATTCTAAGAATTAAGTCGTTATAAAAAATATGGACCAACTTTGTATAGTTGAGACCAAGCAGACTAGCCCTAGCTACTTAGATCCCTCAATATCCCTGCGCTTCTGACTTCAAGAGTCACACACTGGTACAATTCCTTTAGATCGTATTCCAAACATCAAAGGAACAACGAATCTGTTTGGTAACAAATTCTTAGATTCTTTTCAAGATAAAGATATCTTAAGTCATACGCAAAGGCTATTCCGTTTAATCTTATAAACTCATATTCCTGGTTAGATCAATCTAACTTTAACTATCAAAATATTCAAGTCTAGATTCGCAATCAATCAGTATATATCTCAAAGAGAAACTATAAAGCGATGTCGATCTCACGCAACTAATCAATCGAATAAATCCGATTCTAGTTGGATCCCAGCCGATCAAGGTTTGTGCACACAACAAGATACGAAAACCAATAAAAAAATATTTTTCGTCTTCAAATCTTTTTTATCTTCAATAACCTGCACAACACCACTTGAATCTCTTGTGATCAATCACACACAGAGTAGAGTCTGTTAACAATGGATTATCACAAGATGTCTTTAGATCTAACAACAGTTCTAAAGATCCCGTCGATACTTCGATCTAGTTTGAGTGAATCTTATATCAGAAGAGAAGATTCAACAATAAACAAACTAAGTGTAATCAAAGTTTCAATAACCGTTAGTCAATGAAATCAATCGAAAACTAAAAACACTACAATTTCACCTAATTAGGATACTTTCCTCTCCGAATTGACGGCTCCACTAGAAACAACAAGAAATGAAGTTTGTATGGCTCTTAGGATAGTTTGCTAGAAATACAAACTTAGGTATTTATAGACCAAGGATCTTTGGACACCAAGGAATTTCCAAAACCGAAACTATTCTCAAGATATGCAATGAATAACAAGATTCGGTTTTCATAATTCCAATAAAAGCTTATCCAATATTTCCGAAATCTCTTAATAGAAAATCTCCAATTAGTAAATGCTCATTACTAATTTTTATTCTCTAGAGATATGCATTTAATTGCTGGTAATTAAAGCATATAAAACCAAAAACCTTAATTAAAAGATTTTCAATTTATTTTCGCACGAGATCTCCTTGAGTACTAAGGAATATCTTTGAACAATAAATGATAAGAGTTACTGCTCGTGCTCAAAGTATGTTGACATCTTTTCACTGTAAATCCTTATTTCATATTTACATGGATTTACATTCTTGGAATCGGTCATACCACACTTCCAAACAAATTTTGAATTGGTTTATCCTGTATTCCAAGACAACTATGTGATTGATTAAATACCAAATCACATACATGGGTTCAATCATTTCTACCTATCACTAGGATCGGTTATACCTCAATATGGAAATACTTGTGATCGGTCACACAAGTTACCAGGACCGGTTACACCAGTTACAAGGATCAGTTCCATCTATATATTGTAATTCTTGTGATCGGTCACACCAGTTACCAGGACCGGTTACACCAATTACAAGGATCGATTACACATACTTATGATCGGTCACACCAATTACCAGGATCGGTCACACCAATTACTAGGATCAGTCACACTAATTACAAGGATCGATAATACCAACACATGGTGATTACTTAGGATCGGTTACACCAATTAATAAAAGCCATTTTTACCAAATCATAAGTCAGACATTGTGATTAGTTATACCAATATACATAACATAGTTACGATTGGTTCTACCAAATCACACATATTGGTCATCCAAAGATTTGCAATGAACAACCGGACCAATCAGCCTAATGATTTCCCGTTCGATTCACGAAACAAGTTAATGAATGTACTTCCTTTAAACGAATGTAAAATATTGTTTCCTAGGATGAAATGTTTACCATAACCCATTCACATAATCATTACAATATATACAAGATTATGTCGATGTCATATCTACGAAGTTCAAAAGATAAACATTATACTTCGAAGTCTAATTCCCTAATACTATGATCACCTCACATCACTAGAGTATTATACAAATATGTATAGTATATACAGCTTGGCAGTTATGTTTTCAATATAGCACGACTTGAAAGAGACGTTAGGAATGAAACAGTTCAAGTCAATATTACTAACCTTAAGTGGAAGGATGATGTCTTCGTTGTAGTTCTCTACTTCTTCACATTCTTCAGGTCTTCGGAGTAATACTTGTATGTCTCAACATTCCTAGACTTTCTAGTCTAACCTAAACGAAGTTGACTCTAGTATTTCATCAAGCGACTTTAGATGAGTTTTGACACACTAAAATATGACAACCAAACTTGACATACCAATGCTTGGTGAGTTCAACCGAGCTATGCTTTAACACTCTCAGAATTAAGCCGTTATACAAAATCAAATACGAACTCTGAATAGTTGAGACCAAGCAAACTTCCTCTAGCTACTTAGTTACCTCAGTATCCCTGCGCTTTCGACTTCTAGAGTCACGCATGTGAATATAGCAAGTTCTTTGGATCGTATTCCAAACATCAAAGAAAGAATTTGTTTGATAACCACTCTAAGAAATCTTGCTAGAAGATATTAATGAGTCATTGACAAAGGCTCTTATGTTTAATCTAATAAACTCTTTTTTCTGGTTAGATCAATCTAAATATTGATTACAAAAATAATCAATTTCTAGATTCACAATCAGTCAGTATAGACCTCAAAGAGAAATTTCAAAGTGATGCTGATCTCACGCAACTAATCAATCAAGTTTATCAAAGATAAACCGATTCTAGTTGGATCACAGCCTATCAAGATTTGTGCACTAAATCCATAAGATACGAAAACTAATAAGAATTCTTCTTTGTTTTCAAATCTTTTATTGCCTTCAAAAACATGCACAACAACACTTGAATCCTTTTGTGATCAATCATGCACAGAACAGAGTCTATTAACAATGGATTATCATAAGATGTCTTTAAATCTAACAATAATTCTAAAGATCTCGTCGATACTTTGATCTAGTATGAGTGAATCTTATATCAGAAGAGAAGATTCTCAAGAATAAACAAACTAGGTGCAATCAAAGTTTCAACAACAGTTAGTCAATCAAATCAATAATCGAAAACTAATAACACTGCAATTATCTAGTTTTCCACCAACGGTACTCGTAGAGCTTCTTGATCCCACAAAAGTCTTTAAACGAGCGGTCGTAAGAGATTCACCTAATTAGGATACTTTCCTCTCCGAATAGACGACTCCACCAGAAACAACAAGAAATGAAGTTTGCCTGGCTCTTAGGATAGTTTGCCAGAAATGCAAACTTAGGTATTTATATACCAAGGTTGTTTGAACACCAAGGAATTTCCAAAACCGAAATTATTCTTAAGATATGCAATGGATGGATTCCCAAATTCGATTTTCCTAATTCCAATAAATGTAGTCCAATATTTTCGAAATCTCTCATAAAAAATCTCCAATTGGTAAATGCACATTACTAATTTTTATTCTCTAGAGCTATGCATTAATTGCTGGTAATTAAAGCACATAAAACCAAAAACCTTAATTAAAAGATTCTTAATTTATTTCGGTACAGGATCACCTTGAGCATCAAGGAATATTTTTGAACAATAAATGATAAGAGTTATGTACATGTTCAAATATGTCGACATCTTGAAGCTTCTCATCTTGGTAAACCTTAAACCCTAATTCGCACACAACATGAAGAAATATGTGAACCACGGTTTTAAATCATAAACCTAGTGTACCTTTAATCCAAAGAATGTTGAGATCGGATACAGTGAGATTCCCAAGATAGGTTGTAGTCGGTTATGAGACCGGTTACACCTTCCTCCCGAAGCCATCATGTGACCGGTTACACTTGCTTCCCAAGGTAACTATGTGACCGGTTACATTTTGCTTCCCAAGGTTATCATGTGATCGATTACCACTAACCTCCAATACATCATGTGACCGGTTACACTTTGATCCAAAGTGTTTATGTGACCGCTTACATCTAGCATCCCAACATAGCATGTGATCGGTTACACTAAGTTAACGATTCTAACTGGCTACTCATCATAGGTCGTGATCGGTTGTATGGGTTGTCGTAGGCTCAAAAAATTAATAATATTAATTCCACAATTAACTGGTAATATAATGGAAGTAAGGATCGTTCCCATGAAGAGCAGTGAGTTTTAGTTGTTGAAGTGTCACAAAGGGTGGTTTTGTTTTAGATTGTGAGCAAAACAAGTAATCAAAGCAAATAAAGTTGTGTTGTAATCAATAGAGAGAGATGATCGAGGAATCCTTCTTCGTTAATAAACCTTCAATGATTATTATAGTTTCCTACTCGTCGTTAATCATAAATTATCACCAACCATGGAATAACATCTAGATCAGTGTTATCCCCTAAATTCCTTATATCACTGGATACGGAAGTTCTCACCTACCAGATTCTATTCAACGAACCACCAAGTAGTAGATCACTCATGGTGTAATCCAATCGAACGCTTTATTTTTTGTAAATTTATAGATTGATCCTACTAGTTAGACTCTCAGATCAAGGTCCACTTTTTAGTGTTGTTTATACACACGATCGGTCCACATAATCCCTCTGGAAGGTTTTGTGTTCTCTACTTATGTACAAGTTATTCGACGATTACTTATCTCCTAACTTAATACTAGCAATAGATTGAATCAACAAATCAATTTAGTTGGCCACCTAAACAATCTATCAATCAATCATAAATATTCATTATAGTATAAACAAACGATAATCATATGAAGAACTCCAAAGTAGATTAATATAATAACTCAAATCTTGTTTACAACTTAGAATTCATCATCAATCAATAGGTGTTTAACTACTCATGGATGTAGAAACATCCATGATATACATATGAGAAAAGTTTAGAGATATCGTTATGATTGAAGAATCGCTCTGAAACCCTAGCTTTGGCTCAGTGTGATGTATCTCCTCTCCAAGCTTTACAATTTCGTGATCTCTTGATGTCCTTCATTCATGACCTAATACCTCCTTTTATAGTTTTACATTGCTTGGCCTTCACGTATTTAGTTTGGTTCAAGAACTCGACCCAAAAATACGAAATAACGACTCCAAACGTGACCTTAGGCCTTCCAAGGTATGAATACACTTTTCCCCACTAATAAAGTATGCGTACCTGGTATGCGAACCTCAAATTCCAGCAGAAATTTTCGGAATTAAGTATGCGTACCCGGCATGCGTACTTTACTGTCTTCGGTATTCGATAAAAAATGTTTTGGCCACAACTTCTTCACCCGAACTCGGAATTACCTCATTATTTTTGAATTCTCTTTATCTTTCGGATCCCTTCAACATGATGATGAGAAATCCTTAATTCGAATGAGTTAAGATCGGTATTTGGCCCTTCTCTTGATTTTGAGCCTTTTGCTCCTTTTCGTCGCACTTCCTCCACTTCTCTTGGACTTGGGCACTTGGATACTTGGAGTACTTCTCTTCCTAGCTCTTATAAGCACATTGTAGCTCCTTTTTGGATGATTCACCTAATAGAGGCAAATAAGAGCAAACAAGAGTAATAATACGAAAATATGCAAGAATAATAGCTTAAACAAATATGGAATGAACACTAAAATCATATGAATTATGCACTTATCAAATTCCCCCACACTTAGCTTTTGCTAGTCCTCGAGCAAACTAAATAAAACTAATCCTAAATACAACAACTCCATCTCATTGAGAAAACGATTACACTTAGCATGTATAACAAGCCTTTAAACCCCTAGGTGTCCCTAGTGGACGAGTTATAGTCTCGTGAGGGTTTACAAGAGGTATACCCACAAAACCTACTCCAATTTATCGCCTTGGAAGAACCACTAAGGATAGACACAAAGTAGTAGCTAATAAGATAATCATCCTACATATGTTCTTTAGCTGTAAACATTCCACATATATTCCAATCATCACACACAAGCAATTACTTACGTGAGACATTCAACCTGATTGCAAAACTCTACTAAGATAGTCATAGTACTTGTTTCAACATTGTTATAACACTCGCATACTAAAATCACATGGAAATAGAAAAGTGAAGTGTGCAAATGTTGACTAAAGTGAAAGATGTTACCCACAATACTTGTATGAATGTCGTCAAAGGATTCTTATTTATAACGCAATAGTTGAGAGAAGCACCCATTTAACTTGACCACATGATTAGATACACTAAGCGCATGTTTCCTTTCAGCAAATATGTGATAGTTGCCTTGGATCCTGCGTTCCATGCTTGTTTAGGCGACGGAGACAGGGACAACGTTTCACACATACTGCTATCTAAGCGTCAAGAACCTCATCAATAGTCTTTTTGACTTACTACATGATGATGACATGGTTTTTATTTGTCATCAACTACATGATTAGATACTCTAAGAGCATGTTCCTTTTCAGCAAATACGTGATAGTTTCCTTGGATCCTGCGTTCCACGCTTGTTTAGGCGACGGAGACAGGGACAACGTTTCACATGTATTGCTATCCAAGTGTCGATAAATGAAGAGGAGCCTTATATATATATATTTTTATCGGCTCACTCTTTATGAGTGTTAGACAATTGTCTATGGGGCTTTTAAATAACTCAACCAATGATTACCTTGCTACAACATCCACGACAGTATCAGGATCCCACCAAACCACTTTAGAGAAACATATAACTGCAAAAATAAAAAGAAAGTGATCCAGTAATGATTAACTGCGAGGATGAATCTTTCAAACGACTACCGTAGCTTAGTTTTGCATTCAATTATGAACATAAATATTTAAGGATTTTAGAACGATAAAGTGGAACTCAATCTATAGCCGTAAGAACTGTTTCAACCTTAAAAAGGTTTAAAGTGTCATCCTAAGTAGCTCATAATTAACTCCAAAATATAAAGTCTCAAGAATGCAAGAAATCAAAGAGTATTATTATTTTATGTGTACATGCATAAAGTATGATACTAAATGCTCCCCCACACTTAAACTCAACATTGTCCTCAATGTTCAAAACCAAAAATTCTGATTTCTGACATAACAGCCCTGAAAAAACCAAAAAATTCTGATTTCTGACATAACAGCCCTGAAAAAACTCGAAAACTGTACCAATGGGTAGGGAATGAGCAAAAAAATTTTAAACGAAAGTTGTTCGCCTACGTCGTTTCTATAAGGTGTCAAAAGGGCACAGTATTTCGATATATGGTCTGACTTTTATGGCCTCCGGACTGACTGACATGCAATCTGAAAAAGTTCTGTAAAAATACCAAAACTCAAATGTCCAGGCCTATCGCTCCAACTTAACAAACTTCAAATTCAGATTTTATTTTTGGAAAAGAAAGGTGAGTCTGTCCTCTTTAAAAATTGGGGTCAACCATTGAAATCGGACCCCGTATGAAGTTTCGAGGGCTATTTTCGTGACAAGTATGCAGTCAGAATTTTCTGACGAGAATTCGTCAAAACTTTCATTAAAGATATAGGACTTGTAAAATCTAAGACGGGAATGCAAGATATTATACGCAAAACTAAGAAAACTAAAACTAAAAACAAAAGGGATAGAGATACAAAACCGATGGGTTTCCCCCCATTTAGTGCTTAGTTTAATGTCCTCAACCCGACTTGGCATTCCTTTCAACTACTCCTCCATAGGGAGATAATCACGAAATTCTTGCACATCCATATCCACATATGCAATGCTTTCATAATATGGCTTCAATCTATGGCCGTTCACCTTCAAGTTTGTTCCATCTCTAAGACTATAAATTTCAACTGCGCCATGAGAATAAACATTAGTAACAACAAACGGTCCAATCCATCTGGACCTTAGCTTACCAGGAAATAGTTTAAGACGAGAATCAAATAAAAGAACTTTTTGACCCACAACAAAACTCTTTCGAGAAATCATCTTGTCATGGAAAATTTTCGTCTTCTCCTTGTATATAAGAGAGCTCTCGTATGCATCATTACGTATCTCCTCTAGCTCGTTAAGTTGTAACTTCTTTTGTTTCCCCGCATTGTCATAATCCATGTTACACATCTTTATCACCCAATATGCCTTGTGTTCAAGTTCAACCGGAAGATGAAAAGCTTTGCCATAAACCAACCGTTATGGAAACATACCAATCGGTGTTTTGTACGCCGTTCTATACGCCCAAAGCGCATCGTTATGCCTATAACTCCAATCTTTCCGTGTTGTGTTCACGGTTTTCTCAAGAATGGACTTCATCTCACGGTTTGATATTTAGGCTTGCCCACTAGATTGTGGGTGATACGGCGTACCAACCTTGTGTGTTATGTTGTACTTGTTGAGTAGAGCATGGAAGGTTTTCTGAAAATCCGAGCCTCCGTCACTGATAACCACTCTTGGTGTATGAAAAAGCGGGGGTAAAACAACCACACCCAATATTTCGCTTAGAAATATGTATGGACAAAACCCAATATACTTTCTAGAGAATCAACTAGACAGTCAGACTCAATCTAGAGAAAAGTATATTGAGGAGTTAATATCTCTCTCACTTGATTTGATCTTTACTCAAGCAAATAAGAATTTGCGAGTCTTTATCAAATACAAGGATAATAAACTTGGATGGTACCAAAGACCAATATCCAAGGATCAATCAATTTCCAGTCAATAACCAAGGTTGGATTTCACAATTAATCGATACAACACAACCTGTGATATTTTAATTATATAACAAAATATAATGCGGAATAGAAATAACACAGACACTAGAAATTTTGTTAACGAGGAAACCGCAAATGCAGAAAAACCCTGGGACCTAGCCAGATTGAACACCAAACTGTATTAAGCCGCTACAGACACTAGCCTACTACAGACTAACTTCGGTCTGGACTGTAGTTGAACCCCAATCAATCTCACACTGATTCAAGGTACAGTTGCGCTCCTTATGTCTCTGATCCCAACAGCATATTGCACACTTGATTCCCTTAGCTGATCTCACCCACAACTAAGAGTTGTTACGACCCAAAGTCGAAGACTTTAATAAACAAATATGTATCACACAGAAAAGTCTATAAAATAGATAAATCTGTCTCCCACAGAAATACCTACGAGTTTTGTTCCGTCTTTTGATAAATCAAGGTGAACAAGAACCAATTGATAACCCAGACTTATGTTCCCGAAGAACAACCTAGTATTATCAATTACCTCACAATAATCTTCATCGACGCGGGGAAAGAAGATATTGTGGAATCACAAACGATGAGACGAAGATGTTTGTGACTACTTTTCTATCTTGCCTATAGGAGATATAAATCTCAAGCCAATCGTTACGATTGTACTCAAAACGATAGAATCAGCAAGATCAGATCACACAACTACGAGAAAGTAGTATCAGTCTGGCTTCACAATCCCAATGAAGTCTTTAAGTCGTTAACCTGGTTTACAAGAAGAAACCTAAGGTTAAAGGAGGATCAACTCTAGCTAATACAACTAGTATCACACAGGAGTTGTGGCGATTAGGTTTCCCAGTTGCTAGAGTTCTCCCATATATAGTCTTTCAAACCAGGGTTTGCACTCAATGTTAGCTTGGTAACAAAGTATTCAATATTCACCGTGAGATGAAAATTTGATTAGATTCAAGCTAATATCTTTCAACAGTTAGATCGAAAACTTAGCTTGTTATACACAAATGAAATGTACTATTTTGGGTTTATGTAATCGTACCCAAACATGAACATTTGTTGGTCCAACAATAGTTAACCAATGATTAGCCATATGAGCACTTTCATATCAATCATGTTTTTCTTCACCATAACTAGTTCAAATGACTCAAATGAACTAGTTGGAGAGTTGTTCAATTACAAGGAAATCTTATGTAACTACACAAGACACAATCGAAGCAAAAACGATTTGATTCACTCGAATCGGTTCATGAACTATATAGCCACGGTTTGCATTTAGCATTCTTTAGTTAATATAAATAAGTTCACAAACAATCGTATTTAGATATAACCAGCTTAAGTTCGCAGACTTAGTTCGCGGACTTAAGTTCTCGGAAGGAGTTCTCAAACTCCAGCAGATTTTCTCAGGTCGAGAACTTCCGCCAGTTCGCGGACTGGGTTCACGGCTCTTGTTCTGGTTCTCTTGATCAACAAAGTTCGCAAACTTCGGTTCAAGGAAAAAGTACTTATACATTTATGTGTTGCCACACAATGCTTATATCCATCATTAGTTATTTAATCTAAACTCTCATTTCAACCATTGAAACATTCATAGAGGACATTTCGCCAAAGTAAGCAATTTTCAAGGTGATTGAAATGTGTCATGACTTTCGTCACTAAGTAAAGATGAACTTGGCCAAAGAAAAAGCTTACCAACACATATTTCGAGAAATAGATAGGCGAGATAAACTCGACTCGAAATGGAAAATGTGTATAATTAAAGTCTATATAGCAAAACGACTTTTGTCTCAAAATAGGAGATAGAGTAGATAGACTTTTGAGTGATAGATAAGTTCAAGCCTCCACATACCTTTTAGTCGATGAAGATCCACCAGTTCCTTGAGTAGTCCTTCGTCTTGTATGATGATCGCCATGGAGTTCTTGAGCTCAACTACACTTTCTATCCTAGTCCAAGACTTAGCTATAGTAGACTAGAAATCAAGACTTATAGTTTTGATCACTTACATTGACAAACATGCTTGAGATGGCAACACATGCGAGTTCGACCGAGCAATGCTCTAACAATCTCCCCCTTTGTCAATTTTAGTGACAAAACTATCAATACATTTGGAATACAAAAATAAATGAATTAACTTTTGTAGATCCTATTCCACATGACTAATCTTCAACATTACTCGAAATCTTCGTCACTTCCAAGTACTCCAATGATCCGAAAGGTTGTAAGTTCAGCATCATCGTTGTTGAAAATCCGTAGCTATAACAACGAGAAAACAAGAGTTCTCAATCATTTTTCTACAGTGTCATAATATCATTATATAGCATCAAAGTTCAATTGTATCACAACTTCGACAACAATACTATGGTGATATGTATCACTCCCCCTTAGTCAATACTCCATCTCACATGGAAACCACTCCCCTTTACATAATGATCCGAAAACCATATGTATTTGTAGTGTGAACTACATATTAATTCTCCTCCTTTTTTTCAATAAAATTGGCAAAGGTACGAAAACGGGAACCTAATGAAATTTCCAAAGGAGACATTTCATGACCAAAAGAAAGCACATATCATCTTATTTAGATGCAATCATATAGCCGAAGCTAAATGCATTCATCAAGGAGTTTTATAAAGATACAAGATAACCCCTATAATATTCCATAGCCACACTCCCCACAAAGATTTGGCAATTAAGCACAAGTCCAATTAAGAACTCTCCCGCACAATATGTCATTCCCAAAGGAACAACAAGAGCGACCTTAATTTCAAAAGAAAAGAAGGATTTCTTTGGACATAACAAATCACATACAAGTATGAATTTGAATCCAAAATACTCAATTAAATTAACCACAAGAGAACCCCATGATTAATTTAATCGGAAATGCTCAACATAAGTGAACTTATGGAGACTCAAAAACACACAATCAGATTAATCATAATAGTAATCAATTTAATTGGTCATGCTCGACATAAGAGAACTTACGGAGCAACAACTAAATAACCAAACGAAAATGATTAATTTAGTTGAACATGCTCGACATAAAGTACCTCACGGAGCAACAACTAAGCTAAGAATAACTCAGTCGATTGTTCTCAACATAAGACACCTTACGGAACAACATAGAATGTACACAAAAATTGTGGATCGGAGGTCGACCTTATACCGTGGAATAAGCAAGGATTCATTCTATTTTCCATCACCATTTGCACAATGACATACAATAGACATATCCTTGTAAACAAAAGATTTTAACCTATCTTCCATCAATAATAGACATAATAGGCTTAACTTTTGTATTTGTCAAAAGTTCTTTTTTTTTTTGTCAAAAGTTCATTCCTTCTTTTATCAACACATGCATATCGTCATATAAAGGACTTAACTTTCAACAAGGTATGGGACAATCACAGTTCACGGACGCAAACACACATATCTCATAACAAATTGCAATAAATAAAACCATAAAGATTAATACTACAAAAATCATCTTCCAAACAATTTTAGAATTTAAACCAATAAATCTAAAAACATGAAGATGAAAACGTTGGACATAGCTATGTGTAATCACAATAATGGCTATTCCAAACTCTAGTTATTCTTCTTAAACAAAACAAGAAAATAGAATATTTACTAGACAAAAAGCATCAACAATCTAAACAAAACCATGCCAAAGCCGAACACGAACTGAAGTCAAATAGACGGTTCAGGATCCTCATGAGTCTTGAGGTCTTTGATCTTGTGATTGACAACATCCTCTGCAACTTTGGAGAGAATATCCTTATTGGGAATTTATTTAACACGGGTCTTCATGAGAACAAGGTCAGAGTTAACCTTTTTCAGCTCAGTTCTTACCACATCAAGACACTTCATTGTATCAACAAGCTGTTGCTTTGCATCCTCTAAGTTTTTGAGGAAATCAAGAGCTACTTCAGACGAAATCTCTTCAGCCTCCTCAATATCCGAATAGGGATCAGGAGATTTAGGAAAAGATCCTTCAACTTCAACAAAGGTTCCCTTCTCATTATCGAATTCGACATATACCACATTATCAACAAAGTCTTCAGGTAAATCCCAAGAGCAGGAAGGAGAAGCCATTGATAACAGAAAGCCTAGAGTGAGAAAATTCAACTCAATAGGATAGGTATATAAACAAGTTTCGAGAGACTTAGGGTTTACAGGATTGGTTTGTGAGAGAACCCAAAAACCGTACGTGTACCCGTAATAATGGGGTTCATAAAACTTCCTCCAAAAAGATTGTTTGGAAATAGCACTTTGTTGATTGAAAAAAGTCCATGCTTTTATTTTTCAAAAACAGTTTGAAGGCATAGGGCCAAGAGAAAAAAACAAAAAAACAAGGACAGACTTATAACAAATACTTATGTAAAGGTGTTACTGATGATCCATCTAAGAACGATAAGAGATTAGCTAGATAACCAGAGACACTTTACAAATAAGTATACCTAATCATTTCTCACTCACTTAGGATTTCACCAGTGAGATTTCAACCTTGTGATTATCTAACACAAGTATGAGCCATTGACTCATTAAATGGACATTGCTTTTGGTTATCCTTTTCCTTACGAAATGTTGGAGGAAAACCATTATGATGTGAAAGGTAATCATAAATTTCATCCTTACAAAAATATGACTCAGAAGAATTGATTCTTACCTGAAGGAAATCGTCTTATTCCTGATACCTTGTTTACATCAAATGTATTAGTAACTCCCCTTTTGAATATGGAAAGATTCTGATCTTCTCTTAGATTGTTAAGACATTTGTTTTGAGTCAGAACGTTTAAGGAACTCATAGAACTGACTTTCCTGGTAGGATACACAAGATGAGTACTGAAACCAATTGGTTTAGACATATGAAAGTCAGTTATTCCTTTGAATATTACGTCAAAGGTGGGTTGAAGATGAACAAGGGAATTGTTACTCAACCTAGAGTTTCTCATTTGCCTGACCGGTTTTGAATGAAAAGGACATACTTTCTGAATGTTAGAAAGTACTATCTTAACACTCTGTGGGGATTTCGTCCTTTCATGTGATGTGCACCATTTTTGACAAGAGGGTATAGGCACATCTTTTCCACAAGAAAATGACACTGATTTTTCTTCTGGATCTTCCTCAGTTACAATAGAGGATGATGAAGATGGTCTAGAGAACTTTCTGAAACATCCTTGGATTGAGAGCTTGTTCAAGTGATGTTTTATTTCCAAGATATCCCTTTCAATACTTGCTTTAAGAAGAGATAAAGGCAAAGTTTCAGAGTTTTTGGAATTGTAGTCTCTTATTTCCACAAGAAGAATTTTGACATGTTGTTTCAACCGATCAGCTTGAACTTTAACATAATTTAACATCAGTTCACTCTCTTTAGCTATTTCCCGTTCATTTAGAGAGAAGGACTCTTTTGAAGGGTAGTCGGAATAACGCACGTCGGAGCTTGTCTGTCTAGTTTGAACACAGGATTCGTCTATATTTGAGATTGAAGAATCTTTCTCTTTAATAGAAATAGACGAGACAGAACTTTTATTTCTGGTGACGCGTTTATCAGAGATAGTACTCTTTTCCATAGAATCAGATCGCTTAAAAACACAGACTGATAAGGTCTTTAACGTTTTTGCCTGCTCTGATACCAATTGAAAAAGCGGTGGTACAACAACCACACCCAATATTTCTCTTAGCAATATGTATGGACAAACTCCAATATACTTTCTAGAGAATCAACTAGACAGTCAGACTCAATCTAGAGAAAAGTATATTGAGAAGTTAATATCTTTCTCACTTGATTTGATCTTTCCTCAAGCAAATAAGAATTTGCGAATCTTTATCAAATACAACGATAATAAACTTGGATGTTACCAAAGACCAATATCCAAGGATAAATCAATTTCCAATCAACAACCAAGGTTGGATTTCACAATTGATCGATACAACGCACAACCTGTGATATTTCAATTATATAAGAAAATATAATGCGGAATAGAAATAACACAGACACCAGAAATTTTGTTAACGAGGAAACCGCAAATGCAGAAAAACCCAGGGACCTAGTCCAGATTGAACACCACAATGTATTAAGCCGGTACAGACAGTAGCCTACTACAAACTAACTTCGGTCTGGATTGTAGTTGAACCCCAATCAATCTCACACTGATTCAAGGTACAGTTGCGCTCCTTACGTCTCTGATCCCATCAGGATACTACCACTTGATTCCTTTAGCTGATCTCACCCACAACTAAGAGTTGCTACGACCCAAAGTCGAAGAATTTAATAAAAAAATCTGTATCACACAGAAAAGTCTACATAATAGATAAATCTGTCTCCCACAGAAATACCTATGAGTTTTGTTCCGTCTTTTGATAAATCAAGGTGAACAGGAACCAATTGATAACCCGGACTTATATTCCCGAAGAACAGCCTAGTATTATCAATCACCTCACAATAATCATAATCAACGCGGCGAAAGAAGATATTCCACAAACGATGAGACGAAGATGTTTGTGACTACTTTTCTATCTTACCTATCGGAGATATAAATCTCAAGCCAATCGTTACGATTGTACTCAAAATGATAGAATCAGCAAGATCAGATCACATAACTACGAGAAAGTAGTATCAGTCTGGCTTCACAATCCCAATGAAGTCTTTAAGTCGTTAACCTGGTTTACAAGAAGAAACCTAAGGTTAAAGGAGAATCGACTCTAGCTAATACAACTAGTATCACACAGGAGGTGTGGGGATTAGGTTTCCCAGTTGCTAGAGTTCTCCCTTATATAGTCTTTCAAATCAGGGTTTGCAATCAATGTTAGCTTGGTAACAAAGTATTCAATATTCATCGTTAGATGAAAACCTGATTAGATTCAAGCTAATATCTTTCAACCGTTAGATCAAAAACATAGCTTGTTATACAAAAATGAAATGTACTATTTTGGGTTTATGTAACCATACCCAAACATGAACATTTGTTGGTTCAACAATAGTTAACCAATGGTTAGCTATATGAGCACTTTCATATCAACCATGTTCTTCTTTACCATAACTAGTTCAAATGACTCAAATGAACTAGTTAGAGAGTTGTTCAATTGCAAGGAAATCTTATGTAAATACACAAGACACAATCGAAGCAAAAATGATTTGATTTACTCGAATCGGTTCATGAATTATATAGCCACGGTTTGCATTTAGCATTCCTTAGTTAATATAAATAAGTTCTCAAACAATCGTAGCATCCTACTAGGATCAAGTGTGTAGTATCCTACTAGGATCAGAGACTTAAGGAGCACAACTATACCTTGGATCATTATGAGATTGATTGGGGTTCAACTACAGTCCAGACCGAAGTTAGTTTGTAGTAGGCTTGTGTTTGTAGGGGCTTAATACAGTGTGTGTTCAATCTGGACTAGGTCCCGGGATTTTTCTGGATTTGCGGTTTCATCGTTAAAAAAACTTCTAGTGTTTGTGTTATTTCTTTTCCGCATTTTATTTTATTATATAATTGAAATATCATAGGTTGTGCGTTGAATCGATCAATTGGTAAATCCAACCTTTGTTTGTTGATTGAAATTGATTGATCCTTGAACATTGGTATTTGGTACCATTCAAGTTAATTTTTCTTATATTAAATTAAACTCGCAGATTGTTATTTGCTTGAGTAAGTATTGAATCGAGAAATTGAGATATAACTCTTTGATATACTTTTTATTAAGATTGAGTCTGACTACCTAGTTGATTCTCTTAAAAGTATATTAGAGTTAGTCCACACAGATTGTTAAGCGAAATATTGGGTGAGGTTGTTGTACCCCTACTTTTTCAATTGGTATCAGAGAAGGCAAACACGTTTAAAGACCTTATAAGTCTGTGTTTGTAGCGATCTGACTATATGGACAGTAATCTCTTTGATAAATGCGTCACCAGAAACAAAAGGTCTGTTTCGACAATTTCTATTAAAGAGAAAGATTCTTCAATCTCAAATATAGACGCACCTAGTATTCTAACGAAACAGACTAGCAATGACATGTGTTATCCCGATTACCCTTCAAAAGAGTCTGACTCCGACGAAAGGGAAGCAGCTGAAGAGATTAAACTGATTCTTAACCTTGTTAAAATCCAAGATGATAGATCAATTGGTTGAAAAAAAATGTCAATGTTTTTCTCGGTATAATAAGGGACTATGATTCCAAAAACGTTGAAGTTCAGTCTTCATGTATCTTACTTGAGGCAAGCCTCAAAAAGGATGCTTTAGAAATTGAGCATTCCTTGAATAAACTCTCGATTCAAGGATGTTCCAAAAAGTACGCTATACCATCTACTTCTAATGCAACTGAAAGAGTTCCAGAATTAAAACCGGAACCCCTTCCTATTGGAAAAGATGTGTCGGTTACCTCCACTAATCAAGGATGTTGCATATCACATGGAAGGAAGAAATCTCCAAATGATGATGTTAAGTCTTTACTATCTAATCACCTTCGTGATCAGAAATTATGTCTCTTTTGTGATTTAAAAAGGACTGTTAAGCAAAAGAGAAACTCTCGGTTGAATAGCAATTCCAATGTTCGACTTCAATACACCTTAGATTTAATCCTCAAAACTGACATTCATATGTCTAAACCAATTGGTTTCAGTACTCAACCTATGTATTCTACCAGGAAAATCAGTTCGATGAGTTCCTCAAATGCTCAGAAGCATAACAGACGTTCAACAAAAATCGTCTAAGAAGAGATCAGGAAGTTTCTTCTGTCAAAAAGGGAGATAATATCGTTTTTGATGTGAACAAAGTATCAGGAGAAGGAAGCAAAAATGATGATATGAGAAATAACCTAAAGGTGATAATTGAAGGTTATAAAGAATTCGTCAACAGGCTGTCGACTTCCTCTAGTCAAAATTCTTCTGGTAAGAACTCAAACTATGTCTCGTATTTTGATGACAACAAGTTTTATGATAATTTATTACATAAAAGGGATTCCTTCCTAGATTCTAAAGGAACAAGAGACTCAACCGTAAACACATTTCATCTAATGAGCTTAGGGATCATACTTGTGCTAATTAATCACAAGGGTTGAGAACTTACTCAAAAAAATCATGTTGAGTAAGATGTGTTGATAATCAGGTATACTGTTGGCAAAATTGCTTTCTGCTTAGGTGAGCTATTTTCTTATCATCCATAGCTAAACTATAGTCTACAAACAACGTTGCTTAAAGTATTGGTTATGTCTAATGTTGTTCTTCTTTGTTCTTTTTTTTTATTGAAGAAGTTTTCGTTGCAACTATGTTGCCTACTACGTTTGTGCTCTAAATTGTTTCTCTGAAGATATAAAATTTATTGAGCCAAAAAATTCCTTGTGAAAATTTTCACGTAGCAAAAATTCTGTCGTGTCGTAAAATACGACCTTTGTGTTTTTGTTTTTTCCTTGGGTCAAGTTGTGTTCGTACAGGTACCCGTGTTACTGTTACGAATCAATTTTGGAAACCCTAAAAATTAACTTCCCTAAGAAACCATATAAATACCAAATCCCTAAGTCACGTACGCATATTCTGGGTTATTTTGTGGATTTTCAAGAATGTCTTCCTCTTCATCTTCACGTTCTAGTGGTTTTGTGAGAGGCTTTCTTGATAAAGATATTGGTTTTGAGTCCAAAGGGAGCAAGAAAAGAACTCTAGTAGAAGATGATCATCCTAATGCCTCATGCTACTATGCCTATACACATCAGGATATTGAGAAGGAGGATATGGTCTCTGTTGAAGTTGTTCATGATTTTCTTAAGCACTTTGAGGAAGCAAAACTGCAACTCGTTGATACTTTGGAAAGTCTTGACGTGTTAAGAACTGAGTTGAAAAAGGTTACCTCTAACATTGGTCTCATAAAAACACATGTTAAAGATCTTCTCAATGAAGATATCTTCTCTAAAGATGCAGTGGATGCTGTCAATCACAAACTTAAAGACCTCAAGGCTCGTGAGGATTCTGAAACGTCTATTTAATGTCAATTCGTTTTCGGCTTTGGATTAGGAGTCTGTCTTTGATCTTATTCTTGTGTTTTTAAGAAGAATAACTAGAGTTTGGAATAGCCATTATTGTGATTACACATAGCTATGTCCAATGATTTTCATCTTCAATGTTGTTAGATTTATTTATTTAAATCCTAAAGTTCGTTTGGAAGATGATTTTGCAGTATTAATCTTTATGGTTTATATATTGCAATTTGTTATGGGATATGTGTGTTTGCGCCCATGAACTATGATTGTCCCATACGTGGTAAAAATTTAAGTCTTTCATATGTCGACATGCAAGTATTGATAAAAGATTGAATGAACTTTTGACAAACAAAAGTTAAGCCTTTTATGTCATTATGCAAATATTGATGGAAGAAAGGATGAGATTTTGTTCACAAGGATTAAGTCTATTATATGTCATCGTGCAAATAGTGATGGAAAATAGAATGAATCCTTGTATATCCTGCAGTATTGATCTTCCCTGATCCATATTTTTATGTATATACTGTGCGGCTCCGTAAGTTCTCTTATGTTGAGCATCTCCGATTAAATTAATCATGGGGTTCTCTTGTGGTTGATTTAATTGAGTTCTTGGATACAAATTCATGTTCATGTGATTTGTTATGTCCAAAGAAATCCTTTTTTTCTTGTGAAAGTAAGGTCGCTCTTGTAATTCTTTCGGGAATGACATTTTATGGGGGAGAGATCTTAATTGAACTTGTGCTTAATTGCCAAATCTTTGTGGGGAATGCGGTTGTGGAATATTATAGGGGTTATCTTGTATCTTTATAAACTCCTTGATGAGTGCATTTAGTTTCGGCTATATGATTGCATCTAAAAAGTTGATATGTGCTTTCTTTTGGTCATGAATTGTCTCTATGGAAGTTTCATTAGGATCCCACTAGTTTTCGTACCTTTGCCAATTTTATTGACAAAAAGGGGGAGAATTAATGTGTAGTTCACACTACAAATACATATGGTTTTCGGATCATTATGTAAGGGGGAGTGGTTTTCATGTGAAATGAAGTATTGACTAATGGGGAGTGATACATATCACCATAGTATTGTTGTCAAAGTTGTGATACAATTGAACTTTGATGTTGTGTAATAATACTATGACACTGTGTAACAATGATTGAGAGCTTTTGTTTTCTCATTGTTATGGCTACGGATCTTCAACAACGATGATGCTGCATTGGATATCTTTGGAATCATTGGAGTACTTGGAAGTGACGAAGATTTCGAGTAATGTTGAAGAACCAAGGAGATCATGCATGTGGAAGAGAAGTTGCAAAGTTTATTTATTTTGTGTTCCATATGTATTGATAGTTTTGTCACTAAAATTGACAAAGGGGGAGATTGTTAGAGCACTGCTCGGTCGAACTCGCAAGCGTTGCTATCTCAAGCTTGTTTGTTAAGTTTGGTTGCCAAAACTATAAGTCTTGATTTCTAATCTAGTTATAGCTAAGTTTCGGACTAGGACAGAAAGTGTAGTTGAGATCTAGACTCCATGACGTTCATCTTACAAAGACGAAGAACTACTCAAGGAACTGGTGGAACTTCATCGAATAAAAGGTATGTGGAGACTTGAACTTATCTATCACTCAAAATTCTATCTACTCTATCTCATATCCTGAGACAAAAGTCGTATTGCTATATAGACTTCGATTATACACATTTGCTATTTCGAGCCGAGTTTATCTCGCTTATTTATTTCTCGAAATATGTATTGGTAAGCTTTCGCTTTGGCCAAGTTCATCTTTACAAGTGACGAAAGTCATGTTGATTATTTCAATATCTTGAAAATCGCTTTGATAAAAGATAGTGTGTGAATAACATCTATTTAACATCCTCTAAGAATGTTTCAATTATTGAAATGAGAGTTTAGAATATATAACCTTGAATGGATATAAACATTGTATGTGAACTCATACTTGTATAAGTTCAAAATCCTTGAACTAAAGTATATGTACTTTACTGGTTCACGAAGTCCGGAAGCTACGTCCGCGTACCCGTACACGTACTGCCGGAAGTTCACATCCCGTGAATTTCTACTGGAGTTTGTGAACTGAAAACAAACTCAAACCGGGTACTTAAGTATGCGTACCGGTATGCATACTTGAGTGGGTTATTTTCTAAAAACGGTTTATTCGTGAACTAAGACATATATAACCTAAGGAATGCATAGTGGAAAACCATGGCTATAATGTTCATGAATTGATTCGAGTGAATCAAAATCGTTTTTGCTTCGATTGTGTCTTATCTACTTCTATGAGATCTAAGCAATTGAACAACTCTCTAACTAGTTCTTTTGAGTCATTTGAACTAGTTATGGTGAAGATGAATAAGGTTGATATAAAAGTGATCATATGGCTCACCATTTGGTTAATTACTGTTGAACCAAGTAGGTGTACACATTTAGGTACGGTTACACAACCTAAATGAACGTGCATTTCATTTGTGTATAACAAGCTAAATTCGATCTAACGGATGAAATATATTAGCTTGAATCTAATCATGTTTTCATCTAACGGTGAATATTGAATGCATTGTTACCAAGGTAACTTAGATTGCAAACCCTGATTTGGAGACTATATAAAGGAGAACTCTAGCAACTGGGAACCTAATCCCCACACCTCCTGTGTGATACTAGTTGTAGAAGCTAGAGTCGATTCTCCTTTAACCTTAGGTTTCTACCGAGACCCCGTAGGTTAACGACTTGAAGACTTCATTGGGATTGTGAAGCCAGACCCAACTATTTTCTCTGTAGTTGCGTGATCTTATCTTGTTGTTTCTATCGTGTTGAGTGCAATTGGAATAATTGGCTCGAGATTAATATCTCCGATAGGAAAGATAAAAAGTAGTCACAAACATCTTCGTCTGATCGTTTGTTATTCCACAATATCTTGATTCGCTAGTCGATTAAGATTATTGTGAGGTGATTGATATTCTAGGTTGTTCTTCGGAAATAAAAGTCTGGTATATCAATTGGTTCCTATTCACCTCGATTTATCAAAAGACGGAACAAAACTCGTAGGTATTTCAGTGGGAGACAAATTTATCTATTCCAGTATACTTTTCTGTGTGATACAAATTTGTTTATTAAAGTCTTCGACTTTGGGTCGTAGCAACTCTTAGTTGTGGGTGAGATCAGCTAAGGGAATCAAGGGCGTAATATCCTACTAGGATCAGAGACATAAGGAGCGCAACTGTACCTTGGATCAGTGTGAGATTGATCAGGGTTCAACTACAGTCCATACCGAAGTTAGTTTGTAGTAGGCTATTGTCTGTAGAGGATTCATACAGTGTGTGTTCAATCTGGACTAGGTCCCGGAGTTTTTCTGCATTTACGGTTTCCTCGTTAACAAAAATTCTGGTGTCTGTGTTATTTTTTTCCGTATTATATTTTGTTATATAATTGAAATATCACAGGTTGTGCGTTGAATCGATCAATTGGTAAATCCAACCTTTTGGTTGTTGATTGAAATTGATTGATCCTTGAATATTGGTCTTTGGTACCGTTCAAGTTAATTTCTCTTATATTCAATTAGACTCGCAGATTGTTATTTGCTTGAGTAAGTATTGGATCGATAAATTGAGATATAACTCTTTGATATAATTTTTATTAAGATTGAGTCTGACTGTCTAGTTGATTCTCTTAAAAGTATATTAGAGTTGGTCCATACAGATTGCTAAGCGAAATATTGGGTGAGGTTGTTGTACCCCCACTTTTTCAATTGGTATTAGAGCAGGCAAACACGTTTAAAGACCTTATAAGTCTGTGTTTGTAGAGATCTAACTATATGGACAGTAATCTCTCTAATAAACACGTCACCAGAAACAAAAGGTCCGTTTCGACAATTTATATTAAAGAGAAAGATTCTTCAATCTCAAATACAGACGAACCTAGTGTTCAAACAAAACAGACTAGCAATGACATGTGTTATCCCGATTACCCTTCAAAAGACTGTGACTCCGACGAAAGGGAAGCAGTTGAAGAGAGTAAACTGATTCTTAAACTTGTTAGAATCCAAGCTGATAATTTTAATTGGTTGAAAAACAATGTCAATGTTCTTCTCGGTATAGTAAGGGACTATGATTCCAAAAACGCTGAAGTTCACTCTTCACGTATCTTACTTGAGGCAAGCCTCAAAAAGAATGCTTTGGAAATTGAACATCGCTTGAATAAACTCTCGATTCAAGAATGTTCCAAAAGTCCTCTATACCATCTACTTCTATTGCAACTGAAAGAGTTCCAGTTCCATAAGTAAAACCGGAATCCCTTCCTATTGGAAAAGATGTGCATGTTACCTCCACTAATCAAGGATGTTGCATATCACATGGAAGGAAGAAATCTCCAAATGATGATGTTAAGTCTGTACTATCTAATCACCTTCGTGATCAGAAAGTATGTCTCTTTTGTGATTCAAAAGGGATTGTTAAGCAAAAGAGAAACGCTCGGTTGAATAACAATTCCAATGTTCGACTTCAACACACCTTAGATTTAATCCTCAAAACTGACATTTGTATGTATAAACCAATTGGTTTCAGTACTCACCCTATGTATTCTACCAGGAAAGTCAGTTCGATGAGTTCCTCAAATGCTCAGAAGCATAACAAACGTTTCAACAAACATCGTCTAAGAAGAGATCAGGAACTTTCTTCTGTAAAAAAGGGAGATAATATTATTTTTGATGTGAACAAAGTATCAGGAGAAGGAAGCAAAAATGATGATATGAGAAATAACCTAAAGGTGATAATTGAAGGTTATAAAGAATTCGTCAACAGGCTGTCGACTTCCCCTAGTCCAAATTCTTCTGGTAAGAACTCAAACTATGTCTTGTATTTTGATGACCAACAAGTTTTATGATAATTTCTCACATCAAAAGGGATTCCTTCCTAGATTCGAAAGGAAAAAGATACTCAACCGTAAACACATTTCATTTAATGAGCTTAGGGCTCATACTTGTGCTAATTAATCACAAAGGTTGAGAACTTACTCATAAAAATCCTGTTGAGTAAGATATGTTAATAATCAGGTATACTGTTGGCAAAATTTCTTTCTGCTTAGGTGAGATATTTTCTTATCGTCCATAGCTAAACTATAGTCTACAGACAACGTTGCTTAAAGTATTGGTTGTGTCTAATGTTGTTTTTCTTTGTTTTTTTTTTTATTAAAAAAGTTTGCTTAAAGTGAGTTTAAAGCATTGACTGTACCTTAATCGGTGTGGGACTTGTTAGGGCTCAACTACATTCCAGTACGAAGTTAACTTGTAGTAGGCTAGAGTATGTAGCGGCTTAGTAAAGTGTGATGTTCAAATCTGGACTAGGTCCTGGGGTTTTTTTTTTTGCATTTGCGGTTTCCTCGTTAACAAAACTTCTGGTGTCTGTGTTATTTTTTTTCTGCATTATATTTTCTATATAATTGAAATATCACAGTGTGCGTAATTCAATCAATCGGTAAATCCAATCTTTGGTTATTGATTGAAATTGGTTGACGCTTGGATATTGGTCTTTGGTACCATCCAAGTTATTCCTCATATTGATCCAACTCACAGATATCTATCCGTCCGATTGCAGATTGATTTGAGAAATTGAGACATAACTCTTGGATATATTTTCATTGATTGAGTCTGACTGTATAGTTGATTCTCTAGGAATTATATTGGAGCTAGTCCATACAGATTTCCTAAACGAAATATTGGGTGTGGTTGTTAGACCCCCGCTTTTTCACAATTGCCTGAAGCAATTTTCCCTAATAATTTAACAAAACGGCTAAGAAACTTAATTCCCTTGTTAAACCGATTGTGTATGCACAATCACTTATTTCGATAAGACCAAAATAAAGATCAGAATTAACTTTATTTCTATCATTAGGCTCTAATTATTCAAACAATAACTTAGACCTTTCTCTTTAGACAAGACAAACACTAGGTTAGTTAACTAGTCTTTCTTTTCAAGGCATTCGATTATACTTGAATAACCGAATCCTCCAATTTGATGAGTCTAACTAAGATCAGAATTAACTTGGTTTCTCTTATCCGGAATCAATTTGGACTAAACAAATGATCCCGCGTTTGGTTAAGCCATAAACAATAAATACAAATCAAATATATTGACTTGCGCAATTATTTTCTTAATTGGAAGCAATTGAAACAAACATAAACATTATAGCATCACAATTGCACCGAATTTCGTTAAGCAAAAACGCTTGATACCCAACAATAAAGAAGATACCAAACAAGAAGCCAAATAAATTGATACAGTTTTTCTTAACCAGAAACAATTGAATCACACACACATCCATATAATATAATGGAACATATCAATTGTACTGAAATGTTGTTAATCAAAATATATGCAATATAAACAGGCTTTTCTTAAACAGGAAAACAATTAACTAACAAATTCGTTACCTCAAATTTTGCAGCCTCTTCTCCCCAGAAAGATATATCATTAAGCGCAAGTTCAAATAAGAACTCTCCCCCGTGTGTTGTCATCCTCTCGCAAGAACAAAAGAAAAACAACAAAAGCAACCTTTACCAGAGAAAGGTTGAATCAGTTTTAACTAATGCGTGCCAATAGCAAAAGTTGATAACCCAAAACACATATGTTATGCTAAACACAACTCATGTAAACATAAATTGATATCAACATATTGTAACTTTTTACGTATGAGTTTCAATCGGAACACCTTATGATCCTTTGACAAAGCCTACCAACATAGTCTAGAACTTAATCCCGCTAAATCAAAAAGCCACACAAATCATAAAGGTTAATAAGGTTAATAAACATATAGCAAAAATACAAACATTCATATTCAGGCTATGTAATCGGAAACTATCACATGAAACAAAAACTATAAAATAATAATTTTATTCAGAATAATAATATTGATAGTCTCATTCAAAATAGACCTTATACAAAAATATCGAAATAAATCAATACATTAATTTCTATTTAACAGATCAGATCTATGAACCGTTTTTCTCAAAGATCATCTTCAATATCCTCAAATTTCTAGGGATCTTCATCCACAACATCACGACTGATTTCCCGGATTCTACACGTAGTACATTGATTATGTTCACATCCTAAAGCATTAACCTTTCGATTTATATTTTGAGCATACTCCCTATTACCGATTCCAAGTTTAATCAGCTTTCTTTGGTTACGGATAACAATTCTTAGTAATGTTGTCTATGTATGATGAGTTTCAACAGTACTGAGGAGGACTTGGCGAAGAGAATATCGATATTCGCATCCAAACTTCTTTGTACAAGAAGATTAGTAACTCCTGCAAGATATGTCACATCTTCGTTCTCTTCTCCTTTATCCTCACTACCATATTTCTTGAAGGAATCAACAAGATTAACAGTTTCACAAGAAACCATTTCACTCAAGGATTTCAGAATCTTGACTTGAGATTTGGTTTGAGGATACATATTTTAGTATAACTTCTCAAACAAGATGTGAAAAGACGAGGGTACCCAAATACACCACAATCTTTTTGTTTCAACCTATAAGTCCTCTTACCAAGTGTGATCGTCTATGGACAAAGTCGAGACAATACAACAACTTCTGTATTCACATTTTGTGTGATCGTCTATAAATACGAGATCAAGACAATACGACAACAAGATAACTTGTGTGATTGACTATGGATACAAGATCGAGACGATACGACAATCAAACTGTGCTACTTGATAATAGGTTCGGTAATAACCAAACTCTATAGGATCATTGTCAAGTTGTAGACACCCCAATTTTGCAAATGCCGCCGCAAAATCGTATCTGAAGTAGTCGTACCTAAAATTGGTTTAGTGACGAGCTCAATCTAATTTTTGGTCATTGGTCGAAATAAGTCGAGCCCAGAAAAAAATATCTACACAAGCTAGATGGTCACCTTCCAAGTCCACCTAATGTTAGTGCCATGAATGGTCGTAATTAAAGAACGATTTTTTAGGGACCATGGTTTTTTTGGGGGGACCATGGTCTTATTAGGCCAAACTCCCTATACTTATAAGGGGTGTCCCAAATTTAGGTAAATACCCATTTACCCTTTACTTTAATTTAAATTAAAACTAACTTAATAACTATAAAAATATAATCATATACTCCTACATCTAATCTAAATGAATTTATTAACCAAAATCAAAATCAAAAGAGCAATCGAAAATTTTTAGTTTTGAAAAAAAATTTATTCTCTTCTTCTCCTCTCTTTCCTTGACGTTCCTCGTTCGATTGAAAAACCCATCAATCTTTTTAATTCGTTTTTGGATAAGAAAATTGAGTAGAAATCATCAAAATATGATTTAAATGGATGTTAAAGTGGCATGTTCGGTTAGGAATAGTTTTAAAAAAACAAGTTTTGTAACCGAACATTCTGAAACCAAGAACACGAAGAACACTTCGGTTATCACGAATTTAATTTTTCCTACTATGTTGAGTTATGATATAACCGAACTTTACCTACCTTGTTCGGTTGGTTCGCAAAAAATTTCTAAAACTATCTAGTAACCGAACTCTACTTATATTCCAAAAAGAATTTTTTTTTTCCAATGTAACCGAACTGTGTTATTTTGCCTACTATTTTGAGTTTCAATTTAACCGAACTTGTTCCACTATGTTCGGTTTGTTCGCAAAAAATCTTGACAAACCGAACTCTTCACTAATTGCATACATGTGGAGTTCGGTTAGATATGTTGTTGGGTTAAAGTTTGCGAACCAACCGAACATTACTCTGTAAGTCCTATAAACAAAGTTCGGTAACCTGCGTGTATGGAAAAGGTAACGAACAACTAAAAACCTCCATTAAAGAACGAGTTCGGTAACCTGCGTATATGGAAAAGGTAGCCGAACTACACTTTCAGATGAGTTCGGTAACCTGTTCTTCACATAAGGTAACCGAACAAGCCCAAATCTACCCTAAAAATTTACAGTTTTTTGAAAATTTGTAGCAATTCAACCAACATTATCTAAGTTTGAAACATACCTGGGTACCCAAATACTCTTCCTTCGGTTGTGGTTGGTAAAATCCTTTGTTTTTCATGTTTTCCTTCTTCATCTTCTCCAACTTTACTCTCTCAATAATTCTGCTTCTTTTTTAAAAAAAAAAGTCATCTGATTTTTTAATCTCATTAATTATATTTAACTTAATCATTTTACTAATCACTACGCTAACTATTATTAACACTAACTAATCATTACCAAAAAATTAATCAAAAGGGTAATTTAGGTATTAATATAAATATATAGATAAGGGGTGACCTAGATTTACTTCTAATGTCTTTACCCAAAATAAAACCATGGTCCCCCAAAATAACCATGGTCCCCAAAAAAAACCGTTCTAATTAAATGTTAGATGCATTTCATAAAATCAACTCATTAGTGCACCCAAAGTCCACTGTGCTTCCCCCAAAATCCATATCCATAGTGGACTCCTTAATATGAACGATTTTTTGTGACATGGTTTTTTTTGGGGACCATGGTCCTATTACGCCACCTACCCTATAATTATAAGGGGTGTCCTAAAGCACTGAAATGACTAACCTATCCTTAACCTAATTTAATTTAAAACCAACCCAATAACCACCTATATATATATATATATAACCACCACCACCTCCTCCCACCATCGCCGATTACCACCACCATCACCTCTGATTATCACCACCACCAACCATCGATTACCACCACCACCATCGCCCACCACCGCTGATTACCACCACCACCACCTCCGATTATCACCACCACCAACCACCGATTACCACCACCACCTCCGATTACCACCACCACCACCACTATATATATATATATATATAGCTTAATTTAAAACATTAACAAAGATATTCTCACAAACCCATTACTTGTCATTCGTTTTTGGTTGAATAAATGAGAAGTAATCATTAAAATGAGTTGAAAATGGAAGTTGCAGAGAGGTTTAATGGAGGGTTTTTTCAGAGAAAAGTTCGGTTATCAAGAATTAATTTTTTCTTAACCGAACTCAGAGTTCGGTTGATTCGCAAAAAATACTTTTAACCGAACTCCTTGTATTAGAACAACACAAGTCCATAAGTTCGGTTCCTTCGCAAAATAAGGATATCACCGAACTTTAGTTTACGAAAATAATGAGAAGTCCACAAGTTCGGTTCGTTCGCAAAAATGTTAAGTTTTCTTTGTAACCGAACTCTACCTTTGAAACTTCGTAACCGAACTCTACCTAATTCGCCAAGAAATAAATTTTGTAGTAACTGAACGTTTGCCTAATTGCATATATGCATATATAAGCCCAGTTCGGTTGATTCGCAAAATATGTTGAAGTTTGCGAACCAACCGAACTTCTAACACTAGGTTACTTTTAACCTGTAGTTCGGTTGGGAACTTGGTTGCGTTGAAGTTTGCGAACTAACCGAACACACAAGATGTACCCAAATAAATTGTTAAGTTCAAAGTTCGGTTACCTACCATTTTATCCTAGGTAACCGAACATTACACTGTACGACCAAAATCTCCATTAACGAGCGAGTTTGGTGACCTGCGTGTTTGGAAAACGTAACCGAACTACACTTTCAGGTGTGTTCGGTTACATGTTCTTGACATATGGTAACCGAACTGGCCCAAATCTACATAAAAAATTTCATTTTTTTTGAAAGTTTGGAGCAATTCAATCAACATGATCTAAGTTTGAAGCCTACTGGGTACCCAAATACCCTTCCTCCGGTTGTGATTGGTAAAATCCATCGTTTTTCATGTTTTCCTTCTTCATCTTCTCTAACTTTACTCTCTCAATAATTCTACTTCTTTAAAAAAAAACCATCTGATTTTTAATCTCACTAATTATCTTTAACTTAATCATCTCACTAATCATTACACTAACTATTATTAACACTAACTAATCATCACCTAAAATTAATCAGGTAGGTATTAATATAAATATCTAGACAAGGGGTGACCTAGATTTACTTCTAATGTCTTTACCCAAAATAAAACCATGGTCCCCCAAAAAAACCATGATCCCAAAAAATCGTTCTTTAATATGTCCGTATCATTTTCAAATCCATCACCAAAAGTGGCAGCCGCATATCTTGTCCACCGTCCACCCAAGGGTCTAGAAATGTCGACACCATTTGCTTTGTTCCCAAGTCTTTCCCATTTAGCTAGAATCCTAGGAATTAAAATAATATCTTTCATAATTTAGGAAAATGAGATAAAATAATTATTAATATGAGAAATAATACTTTTAAAATGAAAAATGATATCTAGGTTTTTAATGTGAGCGGTCCGATCTAAATCATTTAATCTGACGGTCATAGAAAATAGGGAAGAGCTATAAATAGCTGGCTAATTCTTGAGGAAAAGGGGACCGAGAGAAAACAGAGAGGGAGAATTACTTAGGAATTGAAGAATAGTGGATGGAAGAAAAATAATTTGGAGTGCTTAGGATTACGATTTTGCGGCAATGTGACACCGTTGGTTTTCTTCATTGAGCAAAGTAAACATTTGAGATACTATTGGCGAAAACAGGTATTACCCCTACTACTGTATTTGATTGGTTGATTTAGTGATTAATGTATAAATACGACTTGCTGTAGTGAAAGTGGTTCATTGATTTATATCATCAACGTGTTTGAAATCTACTCTTGTCTTTTTATTCTCTTTTCACATCATACTTCATTCACGTACAGTAAAGTAGTCGTCATGCATGCTTTAGTTTAGGCTAATCATGTTGGGAAAATTGGCACCCTAGCGCAGCGGAATCGTAGATCACAAAGGCAATATGTGATTTGGACCAAATATGGGAGAAATAATAAGAAAGACAGAAGATAAAGAAGCACACACAACCAAAACTCAAGATATATGTGGTTCACCTTTACAGGCTACATCCACTGCCAACACCACCAGAAAATTTGCATTAAATCAAAGACCATTACATGCTCTTTCCGCAACCCAAGACCATACCCAAGAGTTAACAAGACATACCCGAGAACACCATTGAAGAAACCATAGAAATAAACTCTCTAACATTCGCCAAACCAGCCTCGTGTCTTCTCTTCTACACCGTCTTCACAGTTGCTAGTAACAGAGGAGAAACATGGAAACCGTCTAGAAACTTGGTTTAGGGCAAATCCCCAAACCCTAAACACTAGAACACCAAAATCCTCTCTCTACAAGTTTTTCTCTTACACCGATATTGACCTCCACGGTAGCACACGATCCTCCCTACAAACGAGACCAAAAACCAAAGCACAAGGATTTACCACTCTTTTAGGTTGGATCGCACAAACCTACAATTCTAGTCATATATATAGAGAACACAAACTTGGACACCAAGTATTAGTCTCCTATTAAGAAACTAACTCTTTCCTAAGTTCTATCAAACCTAGATTAGGAAATTCACCTCAATTTGAAAACGGACTTAAACTACGAAACCCACGGTTTTCCTAACAATCTCCACCTCGGATCATACTTTCAAGCATGAGACGATCACAGGAAATCACATTCGTCTTCCACCAGAGTTATTCACCATCTCTATATACTCGTAGAATTACTTTTGAAGCTCATACCTGAACTTCCATCTTCATAGAACCATCTTTTTGATCAAAAACACCATGACATTGATAAAAGTCTTCAAAACCATCTTCTACATGAAGAACACTTGTGAAACTGTCCACGCTTCAAAAACTCCATGAAAATCTTCAATAGTATCATTGAATCCTTGCACAGACTCCACCATTGATCAACAAGAGAACCATCCAGAAGAATCACCATTAGCTCCACCTAACCAGTAAGCTAACAACATATTGAACACTAATCCAGAAAGAAAGAATTAGCTTCAATATCATATTCCAGCACATGTCAAGATGTGTATCTGAAATAGACCATCAAATATCTCCATTGTGATTAACAGGCTT
Organism: Papaver somniferum; assembly: GCF_003573695.1. Lineage (NCBI taxonomy): Eukaryota > Viridiplantae > Streptophyta > Magnoliopsida > Ranunculales > Papaveraceae > Papaver > Papaver somniferum. The sequence continues at coordinate 703,401 of NW_020649526.1, forward strand.
AATCATTTAAGCGATTCTCAAAGCCATCACCAATCTGACATACTTTTTACCACCATCACACTCAACATACTCGCTTAAAATATGTACCATGTGAATGCCCATATTACCGTGGTACATGCTTTCGAGATCGGGCACATTCTTGATATTACGTGCAAGCCATCAATACTTTAACAGAGACTTAAGAAAATAAATCTATAACATCTCGTGCATAACTTCGAAGAATTGTTGGTCCTTCTTCTACATGAGACCTCATAGTCCCATCCTTTCTTCAAACTTTGTAACCCATTCTTTATAGTGTATGATTACTAACACTCTTCAAGAAGTATATATGTATTCCACCTCCTTCAGTTTTATTCTGCATCCCATACTACATCATAAAAACCAAAACAACGAACATACACTTCTACCAAGTTGAACCCTCCACGATTTGCAAATCACATCACAAATCCATCTTTGTGTAAAATCTGGTTGAAACATTATCTTCAAAAAATATTTCTCCACCCGAACAATAATCCATCGTTCAATTCCAAGTTCAATCACACCAGCCCGTCCATGGATCCGATACCAATTGTTGGGAAAATTGACACCCTAGCGCAGCGGAATCACAGGATCACAAAGGGCAATTGGTGATTTGGACCAAATATGGGAGAAATAATAAGAAAGACAGAAGATAAAGAAGCACATACAACCACAACTCAAGATATACGTGGTTCACCTTTACAGGCTACATCCACGGCCAACACCACCAGAAAACTTGCATTAAATCAAAGACCATTACATGCTCTTTCCGCAACCCAAGACCAGCCCCAAGAGTTAACAAGACATACCCGAGAACACCATTGAAGAAACCATAGAAATAAACTCTCTAACATTCGCCAAACCAGCCTCGTGTCTTCTCTTCTACACCGTCTTCACAGTTGCTAGTAACAGAGGAGAAACATGGAAACCGTCTAGAAACTTGGTTTAGGGCAAATCCCCAAACCCTAAACACTAGAATACCAAAATCCTGTCTCTACAAGTTTTTCTCTTACATCGATATTGACCTCCACGGTAGCACACGATCCTCCCTACCAAAGAGACCAAAAGCCAAAGCACAAGGATTTACCACTTTTTTAGGTTGGATTGCACAAACCTACAATTCTAATCATATATATATATATAGAACACAAACTTGGACACCAATTATTAGTCTCCTATTAGGAAATTAACTCTTTCATAAGTTCTATCAAACCTATATTAGGAAATTCACCTCAACGTGAAAACGAACTTAACCTAGGAAACCCACGGTTTTCCTAACAAATCATTGTCTCTGTCTCCGTGAATGATTGATTACGGTCCTCTAATATCAATAGATCTACGTTAATTCATGCATGTGAAATCCCGTTGTGGTAGGATATTTGAGCTTGCTTTATCTTCATTGATTATTAATTAATAATAATAATAATTGATAGACAACGATAATCTCGTGATTAGCATATTGATTTTTTATTCCATTTTCGACAATAATATTAATAATTCTGGTTTTTAGATTTTAATTTAATAATAGTGGTATCTAATAGTTTGGTATATTTGCAGGTTTATAATTCTATAAAAATTTATTCTTTTTATATTTGTTTTATAACGATCAATATCCTTAAAATCCCAATTATTAAGTAGAGGCCAATTTTTGGATTGGACGGGCTAGGTGCCTCACACCTTCCTAACTCGTATCTTGATTCCCGGACTATTTCTCTGTTTTGGACCAGTGTTTCTTTTGGGTCTCAACTCCCTAAGTTGGGTGGCGGCTTCCCTATTAATAATTTTCCACGTGATTCCCATTTTGGATATTTAGAGATCTTAACGGATTTCGACGGTATCCACAGTGGCGACTCTGCTGGGGACTTTGAGAATCTAACTTGAAACATATTTGGGATTTTAGGGTTTTGATTTGACACTACTCGGTGTTGCACACACACACTGCACGCACCCATTCACCTTGCATTTTCATTTGCATCGTCCGAGTCCGAATCTTAGGAAAATCCGTGGTTAGTAAAGCTGAACCCTTTGGGCGTTATCAGTCGAACACCACAAGCCTTAGCCCAGTACCAAAGAAGACTAGTTTCGACTACGCCTGAGGTATATTCTTCTAAGGTAGCCCAAGCCTACCCAAGAGTTAGTAAAACCTGCATGCACGGGCATAAACTGCATTCATTGTTGTACAAAATCTGAGGCATAAGCACCCATGTGTTACCATATATTCTTTTGTTTCCTTGAAAAACAGGAACGTGACCAAAGAACCTGAAATGACTAGCGACACTGGGGCAACGACCTGGTTACGCGAACAACTCCAAAAGATGTTGGATACCAAGTTCAATGTGTAGTTGCAAGAAATCCTACAACACACCCCTTGTAATAATTTGTAGATCTAAACATAAAAATGATGATAAGAATGCTAAAATTGTAAAGAGACATAAGGTTTACGTGGTTCGATCAATTTGATCTACATCCACGGGGTTAGGTTTTACTATGATTATTTGTAATTACATCTTGATTACATGGAGACTCCATTAATGAGTATTTGGAGCTCTAGGTTCTTGAAGGAGGAAGAAGAAGGAGATAATAATAATACAACCAATTCTACTTTCTCTCTCTACAGAATGTATCCTCTCCTAAAGTGTGTCTCTCTTTCTGATTATCTATCTCCTTTCTCTCTCTTGCCTTTCTCTTTATATAGGTGTTTACATAGTGGATGACAGCTAATGTACAACTAACATTTCCCCCTAATTTTGGATCTAGCTTGCGGTATTTTCGCAAGCTTACAAATGTAACATTCGCAACATTCCTAATTTTCGCAAGATCATCACACTTTTCTCATGTTTAAGTTGATGTCATCTGTTATGTCGTTTCTGAAATCATCCTGCGTTGTTAACAATTTCGCAAGCATATTCTTCTATGCGAGATTCTGATCCTACACAATGAATTGAAAGCCGAAATGAAATCCGAGACCAAGAAGTTAACTCTCGAAACCATTACTGGAAAATATGAAGGGTCAAGAATGAGGAAAAATGTCAAAAATTACCATAATGATGAAAAGGTTAAATAGGATAGTTTTGAAGAGGTTAAAGATGACATTTTTGATGAAATGGGGGAGACCATGGCACAAGAAAAAAAGTTGTCCCAGAGGCTCAAAAAGATCGAAAGGACCTTGCAGAAAATGGGTGAGGATACAATAGATATACATGGGCTATATCATTATCCCGATATTCGTTTACCTCCTAGATTTGAATTTTCAGATATGGATAGATATGACGGAACTGGGTGTCCAAAAACCCATATTCGTATGTATGTTGGGTAATTAAAACCATTGGGTATTTGTGACGGGTTATTAGTACAGTTGTTTCAGAGAAGTTTGACCGGTACGGCCTTAAAGTGGCTAATGAAGACATACCCAAGTCTAGTTTCGACTTGGGAGGATATGGTCGATATGTTTGTGAGACGGTTTATGTTGGTCCCTGAAATTCAGCTTACTCGGAAACACTTAGAAGCGGTCAAACAAGGACCCACTGAGTCATTTACGGAGTTCTTTCCACGATGGAGGACCAAGGCATTAGAGATCGATGAGATATTAACCGGAGAAGAACTGTTTGAACCATGGATATTGGAACCGGCTGATATCATCTTACCATCCAACATTACACTCTTTATGGAAGGCGGGCTCAAAAATTGAAAATGCATTGGACACTGGAAGAATGACAAGGTCGACCAACTAGGAGGACTCTAATGGGAATAATTGCGGAAGGGCCACATTTACAGATGAAAATCAAGTGAATATTGTGCCAGTTGCATCAGTAATTGCATCACCCGAAGGACCACATCAGGGGCAGCGCTAGAGCCAGAATTGGGGAAGATATGGACGTCCTCAGAGAAATTTTGTAGAGTCAAAGCACCCATTACCCTATCATCAAAGGCAACTCAGGGTTAATTTTGTCTTGGCCGAAAACCATACAAATTTATCCGACTCAATCTACAAGCAAGAATCTCCTGTCAATCGACCTGTTCACATTAGTGAGCTCTTCGCGGATCAGGTACAAACTGTGAATTCATTTAATTCAACTAATCGTCCTGTTTTTCTATATGAATTAACGGCAGATTATTATGGAGTTGGGCAACTGAGGAACGTACCAAATTCCAACCAATTCCCAGCAAAGCCTGTGCATATCTCTGGCCTTCTACCAAAGCGGGACGCACCTGTTAGGCCTGTGCATATTTCAGAGATCTTGCCTTGTTCCGGTCAACCACCCGCAAGTCCAGAATACCTCTCAGATGTCTTTCCTGATCCAGTGCATGCGATGAATCAATCTTCGTTTAGGTAGGTGGATCCGGTCAAAAGTGACGGTAGTGATGAAGTTCAAAATGTAGCAAGAAGCAGAACAATTTACAAGCCACCTCATCTCAGAGATAAAAATGTAGTCATGCCTCCTACACAACCATCACTCAGATTGAAGTCTACAAGAGAGGGAGATTGAGGAAAAGTGGTAAGAACAATAGAGGTTGAGTCAGGTAAGTCTCTAACTCATTCCATTGAATCAATCAGACCGGTTAAGGGTACATCACCTGAATTTGTAAATAAATCGTCTTTTATTTCCAATATTTCAAAAAATCCAAAAAAAATTTAAAAAAAACTAGAAAACCAAAAAGATTTTGTTTGCAGGTTGGAAAACAATATACTTGGTATAAGTAAAGTGTTTGAGAACACTGACAAGCCGTGGGGACTGTGGAACTGCCAAAAAGAAAAACCTGAACCGGCAAAGAAGTAATATTTGTCAATCAAAACAAGGAAAATCAACCTTTAAGGGCACCTCAGAGAAAGAAGATGAATACGACCAAAATGTGGATACAATGCAAGAATGTGCCAATACATAAGACAGAAGTAGTGAATTTAGTAGAAGAGAAACCCTTGCAGCTAAGACCACAATGGATGTTGAAGACCTGCGATAAGAAGGAAGTGAGATTCAAAACACATGAAGATGAGATTTTTCCACCAAATAAGAGCAAGACGACGAATTCACTACTTGAGGAAATGGTATCTTACAAGGACGTGTTATTAAATTTGAAAAATGATGGAGCAACTGATCAAAAGTCAAAGAACGATTTTCCCGGCATAAAGGAAGTAAATGATTTTCCCAACAGAAGGTTCAAGAAAGAAAATAATCAGAAGACAATAAATAATAATCGGGGCATAAGGTTCAAGCAAACAATTAATCAGAAGGTAATGAATAATTTTCCCAACACAAAGTTCAAGAAAGATATCAATCAGAAGATAATGAATAATTTTCCCAGCATAAAGTTCAAGAAAGATGTTAATCATGTAGGATCAGAATCTCGCAACAACTGTATGAATGCGAAATTATTAACAACATATTGCGAAAGCGTCGCAGAATGATCTCAGAAACGACATAACAGATAATGTCATCTTCAAATTCAGAAAGGTATGACGATTTTGCGAAGATTAGAAGACTTGCGAAATCAACATTTGTAAGCTCGCGAAAGTGCCGCAAGACAAATCCGAAAATAAAGGATGGATTAGCTGTCATCCACTATGAAAAACTCTATATAAAGAGCCGATCAGCTGTAAGGAAGAGGGAGATCTTTTGAGACAGAGGAATAAAAACAATTAGGAGAGAGAAAATCAAGAGTGGTTGTTGTTCTTAATCCCTTTATCTTTTCTTGTAAGATTGTTCAAAGATTCATCAATAAAATTAAGATTGTTAATCCAAAAATGAGTTGAATGTTAATGAAATCTTGTGAGGGGTGTAGTGTAAGATTTCCTGCAACTACATAATGGCGCTAGAAACAGGGATTGAAGATTGAAGATTGTTCTAGAAAAAGTTGAAGATTAATATTGTGATTTATTAGAATTGAAAGTAATTGGTGAAAAAACTCACATAATCTCTTACAATTTGTTAGTATTGAAAGAATGGCCAGAAGGATAAATGTATCGGAACAACCGACAATTGCTAGAAGAAGAAGTAAAATACTTGCTGGAAGGGAGAGAAGTGAAATGGGAGAATCTACTAGAAGGAGAAATAATGGAGAAAATCAAGTTCAATCGCCAATTCAGCAAACACCGGTACAAAATGGAACAATATATTATGATAGAGTGAGTGTACACACTTGGCGATCAAATTTAGCAGAAGAAGTAGAAGAAGAGCAGCAAACCAGGAACCATAGACGGGTAGAGATAAATCAAGAAGCAGATGAAGGAATAATTCATGGATATGAGGAAATTGGAGCGTTAGAAACGTTGAGATGAAGAATACATGAAGAAATAAGAGCTGAGGGAGAAGAACGTGCAAATCTAATAAGGAAAAATCAGGAATTGAGGATGGAAAATATGAGACTATAGAGTAGAAGATCGAGAAGTACTACAAGATCATATTCAAGATCGACTAGAAAAGAGATCAGGCAAAACTCAACCACAGTTAATGCTGGAAATAATATTCGAGAAGAAATACCAAATCCTAATGAAGAACATCGCAAAGATAGAGAAAGGACTGATGATCGTTACGTTCCACAAAATGAAACTTTTGATGATAGGCAAAATGATAGAAATCAAGAGAATGGACAACGTCAGGGACGAAATAATCAAGATGGCGAAGGGAATCGAGAGGAAGGAAGGAGAACTTTACATGAGAGAGAAGCTCAAAGAAATCAACAAACAATTGAAGAAGAAATTGAAAGACACTATGTTTAACAAGCACATTTAACTCGCGAACGTGAAAGATTGAGAGCGGAAATGGAAGAACAAGAGCTGCAGGAGGCGATTCGCCGGAATAATCATGACAATCGAGAAAGAAGGCGTACACAAAACCGGAATAACGGTAATCTCAATGAAGAGTATGATAGAGTACAGAGGAGGGCTGAAAGACAACAAATGGAATTGATAAGAAATGAACAAAATCATGGAAGAGAAAATGAGAGACATCATCATATGCGAATTCAAGATAGAGATGAGGAAGAGAATCGCAGGAGAAGACGAGATGAGGATGATGAAGAAGAAATGAAAAATTTTGCGAGAGAAGAAAGACATGAACGCAGAAGAAAGGAGGCGAAATTAAAAAGACCAATGGATCAAAATTTAGGCGTAAATGAACAAATCTTAAAAGAATTGGAAGAAATGAGAGGAATGCTAAATAATAGAGGGGAAATAGGCAGAAGACAATTAGACGAAGCTATAGAAGAAGCTGCGAAAACTCCATTTACAAGAGAAGTGCAACTAGGAGGAATACCCCCGAAATGCAATTTCCCTGCGTTAACCAACATATTTGATGGAACAACTTATGCAATTCAACACATCAAAGCCTATGTGAGATGCATGTTACAGTGGGAAAATCATGATGCCGTATTGTGCAAGTATTTTGCATCCAGTCTAACAGGAGAGGCGTTAAAATGGTTCGAAGGTCTACCAAAAAATACAATAACATCTTTCAATCATTTTCATACCACATTCTTGGGGGCATATATAAGTAACAATTCTTCGCGACCTGGTATTGAAGATGTGTTTGGATTAAAACAAAGGATTGGCGAAAGTTTCAAGCATCTAACCAAAAGGTGGAGGACTATGTGTAGTGAGATGGATGGCCGTGTGGATGAGAGATATCTTATCTTGTCATTTATCAATGCTATGTTTGCAACCAATCTATTGTATGTCCAAATTTTCAGAGTCTAGAACACAATCACAATGACCGAACTGCGAGAACTTCAGGAAGAGTATATTGCTCTAGAGGAAATGAAAAATGAGATGGAATCATACCCAGTTGAGAATACCAGTTCACAAGCAGTGAATGCAAGCTTATTACCCAAACTAATAAACACAGTGGCGAGCACTTCGCAAGGACAACAAGAAAAGGTGACGGGCAACAATCAACAAAAACTGGTGGCTATGGGAAGCCGAGATCAAGAGGAGTATGAAAGAAAAAGAAATTTCTACAATCGTGGTGGAAATAGCAAGATTCAAAGACTTGATCAGCCGCAAGAAACTTATGGAGGTCAGAGGCAAAACTATCATAGAGGACAGGGAAGCCACAAGATAGTGTGGAAGGAGATCAAGATGCCACCTCTAAATGCAAGCATGGAGAAAATATGGGAAGCTATAATTTTGATGGATAATATACCAACACCATGGAACATGGGAACTGAACCACCTCCAAGCAACAGAAGTCATGAGTTCTGTTCTTATCATCATTTCCATGGACATACTACAAATGATTGCAGAAATATAAAGAGAATTACTCTGAGAATGATAGATCAAGGAAAGCTAAACCACTTTCTGATATGGCATCCACATTCTCAACCATTGCCGCCACCACCACTAGAGCATCACAGAGTAAACACGGTAAAAGAAAAGGAAACATTCTTCGTAGAAGTTGGTGCAAAAGCAAAGAATCTATTCTGTCACTCTATCGTACATTCATACAAGACAATTGAAGATTTTCATGACAATATTTTGAGTAGAGTGTTCGCAAGAGACAATGATGGAAGAGAAATTATGAATATTGTGAAAATCTCGCCTCTAGAGGAATGGCAGAAACAGACTATTTATTTTACCCAGAAGAAGTCCCTGAAGGTGGAGAAGTACATGACAATCCATTAGTGGTAAAATTAGAAATTAATCCAAAACCTAAAGAAGATGAAGATGATGAAGCTGAAGATTCATGGGCAATTAATAGAATTATGATCAATACTGGAAGCTCTGTGAATATCTTATTTTATCATACTTATAAAACCATGGGAGGGAGAGATGATGATCTTATACATCAACATATAAGATATATGGTTTTAATGGTACCGCCAACAAGCCTAAGTTACTATGCGAATCCAATTGAAGGGGATATCTTCTGAAATCCTGTTCTGTGTCGTTGACATAGGATCACCCTACAATGCATTGATTGGACGGCCTTGGCTACATGGGATTCTAGGTGTAGCTTCAACTTTCCACCAGTGCATCAAGTTCCCTCACCCCAGCGGTGTAGGAATCATAAAGGGAGATTGGGTTGAAGGAAAGAAATGTTACGAAACTGAGGTAGAATCCTGCGAAGGAAGAGCAACCAAGAAGGAAAGTTGGCGACACAAAATCAGAGAGACACAAAGAAGTGAGAGGTTGATGGTGGATGCCATTGAACAAAAAGAAGAAGAAATGTTGTGAGGCTGATGCTAGTTCATAGTAAGAAGTTGTGAACAGTTTACCATCAATGAAGCAATAGCAGAGAATAACAAAGAGGCAAAGAATGGCGAAAGTAATAAAAATAAGAAGTATATGGATGATTGATTTGTTGCGACACTCTCGCAACAAATAAAATTCTCAAAAATACATTTTATTGAATGACAAAATTGAGATTTTGAAATGCAAATACAATATGATGATATACGAGAACTTCGCAGAGATAATAAATTCTACAAAAGACAATCAGAGAACAATGACAAAAGAGAAAGGGGCGAACCTTTATGGCGTACACCCTAGTTCGTGAATAAAATTTCGTAAGAGGCAAATGTAAGACCTAAAGTACGTCATATAAGGGGGTACCTGTTGCATGGCTCAGGGAAAGGCTACACCGCCACCGGAACCTGAGTCATGGAGATTTGGGGTCAATAAAGCCCATCCGGGAGAGGCACCTTGGATTCTCAGCTTAAGCATATGACTTAGGTTGGGCGACTAAGGTAATAAGGACTCTCCCATGGAGTGCAGAATTTGACCAAGGCGCCGAGGTACACGGTTGAGTCAAGAGTGTCAGGGGCGTCTGGAGTTTACCTTGCCATTCTTGAGAAGTCTTGGATTATACTGCATTCGGCCCGAAGAAAACCCCACTTAGGGTGCAGTCTCGTAACCATAAACCATATAGGTAAAAGGGATAAAAGGTTGTGAAAACAACTGGTTGTTGTTAAGACCGGATGGGAGGAGCCAACCTTGTATGGTAGAGGTACGTCTCCTTGAAGGGGCAACTAGTGGGAAGATAAGGGCGGCACCATCCATTAGGGAGCTGATAAGTGTCTTAAGACGCAACTGTCATGAGGCTTTTTACTCGCAAGGGTATTAAGGCTTGTCATATTTGTCCGACAATCTTGAAGAGTCAATAATACAAAAGAGAGAGATAAGACGAGATCAATGGGTTTTCACATGAAAGTGCAAAGAAGTCTTGCGATTTCGTCGCACGACGGCAATGTCATGGGGCTTTATTTTCGCAAGAATATTTAGGCCTGTCATATTGTCGCAACAATCCTGAAGAGGCAATAATACAAAAGAAAAAGTTAAGGCAAGATCAATGGGAGTTTGCATGAAAATGCAAGGACGTCCTGCGATTTTGTCGCAATGACAAGAGGTGGCATAATAAGACCTTTAATTAGGAAGGAAAAATAAGACCACATGACAAAACAAAATATTTATAAGTATTCATAACAGATAATTTCTCGCAAGAAAGATAATGAGAGGCAAGTATGGGAATCAGTAAACAAGATGCATTATCTTTCTCGCCAGCAAAATACTAAAAGAGAAAATTAATTCCAAAGTTGGTTGAAGAATATTATTCGCAAGAAATAATAAAGATGAAACAGTTCAAGAAGATAGAACTATATAAGAAACTCATGCTTCAGTATTAATTCTAGTAGAAGGAGACAATGGACGCTCTTCGCCAATGTTCTCATTATCGCCAGCCTTTTCTTCATTTCGATTCTGATCTTCACCAACAATAACTTCTTTAGAAGGGATTTCTTTTTCGCTTCCATCTTGATTAGCACCAGCAGTTGCTTCCTTAGAAGGGATCTTTTCTTCATCTTCCAAAAGACTATTCTCTCCACCACTTTCATAATCATAATCACTGTCAGCAGGACGAGAAATTTCATCATCATCTACTTCCAAAGGTTCGATTGATGTAGGAGGAAGAGATTTGGACAATAAAATATCATTCACAAGAACTTCAGCCCGGAGATGAACTTGACGAAGAATTGCTCTCTGATTATTCCTATCTTGAATATCCTTAAAGTAAGTAAGATAATCAAGTCTTCTTTCTGCTCGGTCGCGAGAACCAGTAAGGACAGAGACGAGTAGTGCATTTTCTTTGCGAATTTTGGCATATTTAGCCTCCAAAACAGAAATGGAGGAATGAAGATTTTTCTCAGACTTTGCGAAAAGTAGAATACAAAATTTCAGTAAGATGAAGAACTCAAAAAGGTATGACAAAGAAAAGATAGTTAAGGCATTCAAACTTTTATGACTACCTTCCTTTTGCGAAATAAGGTGTTGAATCAAGGTCAGACAACTATTCTCCCAACGGTCCATCGCATCATCAAATTTATCTCCAACTAAACCTTTAAGTCGAGACTGAAGATTTTTCTCTTTACAAATAAGAAAGGCATTTTTCTTCGCAAGTGAAGAATAAGATTCTTCTAATTTGGAATATTGTTCTTTAAGTTGGTCCGCCTTTACACTTAAAGTTATTCTACCTTGAATGAGTGTATCTCTTTCAGCGATAGATGAATCTGTTACTTCTTTAAGTTCATTTCTCAAAGAGCGAAGAGATTGTTCTTGGTCATCACATACTTTCTGAAGGATGCTAAGTTGTTGCGAAGATATCGCCATCTTGTTTAAACAAGTTCGCTTCTCTTGAGATAGAGTTTTATTCTCATCTGATAAAGTTTCCATCCCTAGATTAGCTTTAGTTAAAGAATAAGAGAGGTGAGATATTTCATTACTTAATAAATTTTGCCTCTGAACTAATTGGGTATTTTCATTGGTAAGATTATTTATATGATCAACAGAGTATGAATAGAGGTTATCTAATTGGTTATATTGATCCGTCAAAATCTCTTTATCAACACGGGCTTCTTCAACAGCAGATTCAAATTGATATCTCTCCATTATTCGTTTCTGGTTTAAGGCTTAACATGCGAAAAAGGGATTTCAAGGACAATTAAATATGGAAAGGATAAAATCATTAGAAAGGCAAATTGAAGACACAGATAAGGAAATCATACCTCTCAGTTCATCATTCTTCTTGCGAAGATTGTCGCGATCCAGCGAAACATTCTGGAGATTTTGATTTTCGAGACGAAGAGCATTACACTCTAAAGTCATCATTTGGAGATTCTTACTCAAGGTTTCAACATCTTTTTTCAAAGTTGTTTGCGAAGCAGCTCTGTCAGAGCCAAAATACTTACTAAGAATTTCGCAAACACCAGACTTGACAGGATCAATGGGAGACTTCTTAACATCATCCAGGACCTCAGACAAAACTTTGAAAGAAATATCTATTCCTTCCACAGTTTCTTTCGAAAAAAGAAGAGACTCAGGTAGAGAACTGGCAATGATAAAAGGTTGGGAAACATTATCAATAGGAGGAGAAGAAGTTTCATTCACAAAAGGATTAATAAGGGGGGTTTCAATCATTGAAAGGTCAGTTGAAGGGATGAAATCTGAGGAAACCTTTTCGTGAATTGGAGATAATGGTAACTTGCGAAGATATCGCAGGAGATTTTGAAGGGATAAGTAAGTGAAATGGAACAGAGGTTTCAACGGTTTTGAGGTGGCGAGATTTCTTGAGAGGTTTGTTGGCATCCTTATCACCCTACGAATCACAATCCAGATAAGAAACAGAGGCAACAATACTGTTATTAGAAAAGAATAATGTTTCTTACTACCTTATGATCCGTAGACTTTCTTTTGTTTACAACAACCTTATGATGCTATTTGGGAATATTAGGGTTCTGAACCGTAAATTTGGTGTTAGAGGCGTTTTTGCTGAAATAACAACAGTATGGGAATCACATAAACAACATCAAATAAGGCAGTAAGCAAGATCAATTTCAGCAAAACCCATAAGAAAGAAAAAAGAAAACTAACCTCGATGAATCCATGGAAAACACCAGCAGGAAGATTAATTCGTAAAAATTAAAAAGGAAAAAAGTTACGAACAATGAATATCTACAGAGGGAACAGTATGGAGATGAAGAAGAAATTAAAAAGATTGAAAGAAGAAGAAAGAAGAAAAAGTTGCAATGGCGGAATTTGCAGAAGAACAATGAAGTTGCAAGGATGATGAAGAGAAAGTAAAAAAAAGGGGGTTAGAAGAATATATATAGAAAAAGTTTCCCAAGAAGGTAACCACATTTAATGTGAAGAGAAGACGTGAACGGTTAAGAAATAACGGTTGCAAAGACGTGTCAAAAAATAAACGGAAGGAAAGATACGTGTAAAAGATTCATCATAGAAGAATGTGAGAAGATGAGTAGCTGCGGCATTTCTCATATCATTCTCTCCCTCGCAGAGAAGACATGAGAAGAGGCAAGATGTAGGATCAGAATCTCGCAACAATAGTATGAATGCGAAATTATTAACAACATATTGCGAAAGCGTCTCAGAATGATCTCAGAAACGACATAACATATAATGTCATCTTCAAATTAAGAAAGGTATGACGATTTTGCGAAGATTAGAAGACTTGCGAAATCAACATTTGTAAGACAAATCCGAAAATAAAGGATGGATTAGCTGTCATCCACTATGAAAAACTCTATATAAAGAGCCGATCTGCTGTAAGGAAGAGGGAGATCTTTTGAGAGAGAGGAATAAAAAACAATTAGGAGAGAGAAAATCAAGAGTGGTTGTTGTTATTAATCCCTTTATCTTTTCTTGTAAGATTGTTCAAAGATTCATCAATAAAATTAAGATTGTTAATCCAAAAATGAGTTGAATGTTAATGAAATCTTGTGAGGGGTGTAGTGCAGGATTTCCTGCAACTACAAATCAGAAGACAACAAATGATTTTCCCAGCAAAACGTTCAAGAACACAATTAATCACAAGGAAATAACTGATTTTTCCAGCATGAGGTTCAAGAAAGCTAATAATCAGAAGACAATAAATGATTTTCCGAGTATAAGGTTCATGAATGCAATTAATCAGAAGGTAATGAATAATTTTTCAGACATAGGGTTAAAGAAGATGAAGCAAGCAGAATTTCGAGAAGATCCAAGAATCATACAGAATAGAAGAATTGTTCAACCATTTGATCGGGACAGCCAACATGATCCAGGCCCAATAAGTGTTACTCGACCCAAGAAATACCATACCTAGGTAAGTGCTCAAATCTATCTAAGGGCGGCGAACGCTCATAAAACTTAAGGAGATTTTTAGAAGTCCAATATCTCTCTCTCATAGTGTTAAGTAAAAGTCTAGAGGCAAAGTCATCACTTTGTTTATCCCCTTCAGTCAGTCAGCCAGTAAAGTTTAGGGGCAGAGTCATCATCATGTTTTGGCCCATTTAGTCAGTCGCTCAAAAAAATATCTACTAAGGGCAGAGTCGTCATTGAGTTAATCCCTCGTTACAAAAAAAAAAAATCTAGGGGCACCGCCATCATCGTACTGGGCCCATGTCATTAGAGTTTCAGTCTTCAATTATCGTGTTAGGTTGTGTAAATAATTTAGAGAGAGATATGTTAGTCCATTTGTAAGTCGTCATTAGTCATGTAAGTCATCTCCTAAAGTTCTATGAGCAACGGACGTCCAAACGGATAGATTTAAAAAAAAAATTGAAAAAAATAAATATTGAAAACAATTGGAAAAAAAATGGTTATCAAACAACCACTTGGGAAAATTGAGTAGCACTTAAAAGAGATAGAGGAAAAGAAGAGTCGTGTGGAGAAAATTGAAGATTTGAAGCATCGAACATCATCCCTGGAAAGCAGCAAAATCCTGAATCGTTTTACAGTTTGAAGCTAATTGATAAAGTTAATTATAGCTGGGAGATAGCTGGGAGGATTGACAGATTTGAAAATTTTGGATGGAGACGGTAATATTTTTGGTGGCATCTATCAGACATGCGGCAGGTCAGGATTACTAAACCTTTGTATATATTGAGTATTTTTTTTTCACTTTTTGTTTTTGAAAATTATTTCTAGGATTTGTTTATTAATGAAAAATATTATAATAATAAAAGAAATTTAAAAATTTTAAAAAAATAATAATAAAAATAGATTATTTATTAAAATAATAATAATAATAATAGATTATTTATTAAGAACATGTGCTACTAATAGCTCTTTTGCAAGGTCGTCAATTATAGGGTTTTTCCAGACTTTTGATGCGAAGCTCGAAGGGAAAATGAGGTTAATTTCTACATAAGGATTGTGGCAATCAAGAATGCTCGGGGCAAATTATTTATCTTAAGCTCCATATGGATCGTAGAAAAGACAAGAGATGATGAAAAAAATTGAGCAAAGTCGTAAAGATTGAAGAGACGCTAATCAGACGATGCAATCGATGTGATGACATAGCATGTGGTCAGAAGAATTATGTAATAAAGCACAACCTGTTTTCGCAATAGCTGATAATGGCACAAAGTACCATTTCGTCATGATTCCTATCACGAGGAAATGTATTAGTGCAAAATTAAAATACTTAGAAATAATTCGGGTGAACTTATAGTGTCATCCCAGATAATTTATAAGTGAGGAATCCAACAAAATAATTGTGCAAAATAGGTGTGTGTCTTTGGCATTCAGTTGCACGCAACCCTCTGCCAAAGAGGGGCAACTATAGACACCCCAATTTTACAAATGCCGCCGCAAAATCATATCTGAAGTAGTCCTACCTAAAATGGGTTTAGTGACGATCTCAATCTAATTTTTGGTCATTGGTCGAAATAAGTCGAGCCCGGAAACAGTATCTACACAAGCTAACTGGTCACCTTCCAAGTCCACCTAATGTTAGTGCCATGAATGGCCCTAATTAAACGTTAGATGCACTTCATAAGAACGATTTTTAGGGACCATGGTTTTTTTTGGGACCATGGTTTTATTTTGGGTAAAAGCATTAGAAGTAATTTTAGGTCACCCCATATCTAGTTATTTATTTAATATCTAATCTACCCTCTTAATTAATTTTAGGTTATGATTAATGAATGATTTAGTTAAAACAATTAGTGAGATTAAATTAAAAGATGGGTTTATTATTAGTTGAGTAGAATTATTGAGAGAGTAGAGTTAGAGAAGGTGAAGGAGAAAAACATGGAAAATAATTTTTTTTTCCAATTCACTAAGTTTGAGTATTCAAATGATGAAAACTCATCTGATTCTTCATCTGCATCCTCTCCTAGAATATTTGTTAATCTTCAAAATGATCCGGATTTGAACTAGATTTTGAACAGTTCGGTTACTTTATATGAAGAACAAGTTACCGAACTCATTTGAAGCTGTAGTTCGGTTGCCCCGTGAGATGAACAAGTAACCGAACTCATCTGAAAGTGTAGTTCGGTTACTTGTTCCAAACACGCAGGTTACTGAACTCTCACATAATAGAATTTCTAGGAGTTACATCGTTATGTTCGGTTGGTTCTCAACTAACCGAACTTTGGTGTACAAAGTTCGGTTGGTTCGCAAACTGCATGCACTTTTGATCTAACCGAACTTTACGTAATATAAGAGTATATAAGTTTACAAAGTTCGGTTCTTTCGCAAACTTGAACCTAACAGCTAACCAACCGAACTCTGAGTTCGGTTTCTACGATAAAATTGTGAAGTTACCGAACTTAATAAACAAAAAAAATGTGAAGTTCCAGCGTCTATTGGATAAGTTCGGTTACTTTGTAGTTTTAAAAGTTTTTGCGAACAAACCGAACTCTATTGGCTAAGTTCGGTTATTTTGGTACTCAACATAGTGGCCACAACAACACAGTTCGGTTAGACTGGATTTTTTTTTCGGTTCTAAGCGTGGAGTTCGGTTACTTCGTAGTTTTAAAATTTTTTGCGAACAAACCGAACTTTATTGGCTAAGTTCGGTTAATTTGGTACTCAACATAGTGGCCACAACAACACAGTTCGGTTAGACTGGATTTGTTTTTTTAGGTTCTAAGGGTGGAGTTCGGTTAATTACTTTGTAGTTTTAAAATTTTTTGCGAAACAACCGAACAAAGAGTTCGGTGACTTAGTTTTATATCCAATATAACCGAACTGTTCTTCGTGTTCTTCATTTTCAAGAAGTTCGGTTAGTAAACTAGGGTTTTTTGGAAAATCGGCCTAACCGAACATGGCTCTGTAACTCCTATTAAAATCCTATTTTGATAATTTCTATTTGATTGAAGGAATCAAAATCAAATTAAAGTGAAGGGTTTGTTGGAAAATACCTCGGGAGTGGTCCCATGGCAGAATCAGGTTGCGGCTGGCGTCTTTTATACTCGATAAAATTATTATGTAACCGAACTTAATTGTGATTGCATTGATGTTGTTACATTTCTTAAATAGGCGGTAGCGGTGGTGGTGAGAGGAGGTGGTGGTGGTAATCGGTGGTTGGTGGTGGGATAAGCGGAGGTGGTGGTGGTGGTGGTGGGCGGTGGTGGTGGTAATCGGTGGTTGGTGGTGGTGATAATCGGAGGCGGTGGTGGTAATCGGTGGTGATGGTGGGAGGAGGTGGTGGTTATATATATATAGATAGTTATTAGGTTGGTTTTAAATTAAATTAGGTTAAGAATAGATTAGTCATTTCAAGATTTTAGGACATCCTTATCACTATAGGGAAGGAGACCTAATAAAACCATGATCCCCTCAAAAACATCATGATCCCTAAAAAAATCATTCCTTCCTAAAATCGACTCATTAGTGCACCCAAAGTCCACTGTGCTTCCCCCAAAATCCATATCCATAGTGGACTCCTTAATATGTCCGTATCATTTTCAAATCCATCACCAAAAGTGGCAGCCGCATATCTTGTCCACCGTCCACCCAAGGGTCCAGAAATGTCGACACCATTTGCTTTGTTCCCAAGTCTTTCCCATTTAGCTAGAATCCTAGGAATTAAAATAATATCTTTCATAATTTAGGAAAATGAGATAAAATAATTATTAATATGAGAAATAATATTTTTAAAATGTAAAATGATATCTAGGTTTGTAATGTGAGCGGTTTGATCTAAATAATTTAATCTAACGGTCATAAAAAATAGGGAAGAGCTATAAATAGCTAGCTAATTCTTGAGGAAAAGGGGACCGAGAGAAAACAGAGAGGGAGAATTAATTAGGAATTGAAGAATAGTGGAAAGAGGAAAAATAATTTGGAGTGCTTAGGATTACGATTTTGCGGCAACGTGACACTGTTGGTTTTCTTCATTGAGCTAAGTAAACATTTGAGTCTTGAGATACTATTGGCGAAAACAGGTATTGCCACTACTACTGTATTTGATTGGTTGATTTAGTGATTAATTTATAAATACGACTTGCTGTAGTGAAAGTGGTTCATTGATTTATATCATCAACGTGTTTGAAATCTATTCTTGTCTTTTTATTCTCTTTTCACATCATGCTTCACTCACGTACAGCAAAGTAGTCGTCATGCATGCTTTAGTTTAGGTTAATCATTGTCTCCGTCTCCGTCTCCGTCTCCGTCAATGATTGATTACGGTCCTCTAATATCAATAGATCTACATTGATTCATGCATGTGAAATCCCGTTGCGGTAGGATATTTGAGCTTGCTTTATCTTCATTGATTAATAATTAATAATAATAATAATTGATAGACAACCGTGGTTAGCATATTGTTTTTTATTTCATTTTTGACAGTAATATTAATAATTCTGGTTTTTAGATTTTAATTTATAACGCGCGTGTTACTGCCCCATTGGGGTCACTGTCCATCTAAAATAGACCCATCAAAACAAAATCAACACATAAACCCCATAATTCCTAAACTGTCTAAATAACCCTTCCGTATATTTTCTTATACTGTCTATTTTCTTCGGTATCATTTTTGATTCTATTTCAGAAACCAGAAACCTAACTCCCTCAAAACCCAGAAATCTCAGATCTGTATTCATCTCGTAGCGAAAATAATCCTCTGATTTTCGATTTTACCTTCTTCTCTTCTTCAATGGTTACGTACTTCAACCATTGAAGCAAATTCTAACCTAACTCGCTTTATTTTTCTGACCTAATTTGTGTAAATAACAAAAATGGCGAAGAAACGAAATCAACAGGAGAAAAAGAGAGATAAAAATCTAAAGAAAATAGTGAAACCACCTCCAAAAGGTAATAAATCGTATGAATTCTTATTCTTCAATGGTTTATGTTTCATTTTTTCAATTGAATATGAATCAAAAGATTATTAGGTTTATTTTTCATTTGATTTCTTGGGTTTTCTGTTTGCTTTTAGGTTTCATTTGTTAGGTTTAAGTTTCATTTGATTTCAATTGAAAACTAGTTCAATTTTGGGTTTAGGTTTAGGTCCCATTTTTGATGAAATCGTACTTCATAAATGTTGTATTTAGGTTTCATTTGATTTCATTTGATTATTAGGTTTAGGTCTCATTTTTCCTATGTCTTCTGTTGGCCGTGTTTAGGTTTCATTTGATTTTTTTTTTCAATTTTGGCTGCTTAAATCAGCTTTGATGAAACCAAAAATGGTTCCACCATAACGGATGATGTTTGCTAAGGTATAATCTGGCCTTTTTGATGAAACCCTTTTTGGTTTCATCACTTTTCTACTTTGGTTTCACCATAACCTTGTGTTTTTTTGATGTATAAACTACTCTTGAATATGCAGGTTGAAATTAATTTGTTGTTTTGTCACTAATTTTGAATAAACCAATTTTGGTTTCCATCATCTTCATCAACATATGGTTTTATGATTTTGATGGTTTGGTGCTACTGGTATTGCATATGAAGGATGGTTTGGTCCTACTGGTATTGCATATGAAGGCACTGATACATAATATAATCTGCTCTTTTTGATGAAACCATTTTTGGTTTCACCCGTTTTATCTTTGTTAAATTGGGTATCATCAGAACTGATTTGATTTTGTTGATTTATTCATGTGTTTTTGAATAAACCATTGTTGGTTTCATCATTTTTACTTTGTTAAATTTGGTTCCACCAGAACAGTTGGCGGTGTTGGTTTATTCTTGTTTGACTAAAATCATTTTTGTTTTCATCCTTATTGTTGTTTTCAATTAGTGCCGTCTTTGATAAACATATTTTGTTCTCATCATTGATTTTTACATTTGGAACCTACTGTAGTGGTTTTTAGTTAGTGGTTTCATCTGTTTTTCATCCTTATTGGTGTTTTCAACTACAGTGTTGTCTTTGATGAAACATATTTTGGTTTCATTATTGATTTTTACATTTGGGACCTGTTTTAGTGCTTTTTAGTTAGTGGTTTCATCTGTTTATCATTCTTGTTGGTGTTTTCAATTAGTGTTGTTGTCTTTGAAGAAACCTGTTTTGGTTCACATATTGTTGGGACCAGCTACTCTGTTGTTGTCTTCATTTAGCGTTGCTTTTTGATGGAACCAATTTGGGTTTCATCATTTTCATTTAGTTAAATGGTTTCTTTGATGAAACCAATTTTAGTTCAGTAAGTATTTTCATGTGCTTATGGATTGCTTATGTCTTTCACAACAGGGAAAAAGAAATTTACAGAACCATATACAAGGAATGTAGGAGATGCAATTACATGAAGAACTCGTTGAAGGGAAACATGAAGTCTCCTGAAGAGGATACATCAGAAAAGATGCGAAACATGGGAGTAAAGCTGGCACTCAAAAAGCATGATGACAAAAACATATCAATAAACATAATAGTGTAAATATCAACTAGTTGTAATTAGATTTTGCAATATTATATGTTTCCTGTCAAAATGCTTATAATAGTTTCTAAAAGATTTCAATTGCTTATCAATGGTTTCAATTGTTGAATTCATTTTTTCTTGTCGAAGTAATTCAATTGTTAAACTTAAAATAGATTTAAAAATCATATATGAAATATGAACCATGTTTTGATGAAGTTTCAATTGTGAGTTTGTGCTAGTTTATCTGTAGAGGAAACATCTTGATGGTAAGAACAACTACTAGTAACTATATGTAAGAAAGTAATGCATAAATATAAGGTTCATACTGCAGATGAAACCAAAGAAGAAACAGTAAAAAATGATGAAACCAAAAAGGGTTCCACCGAAAAATGATGAAACATATATTGGTTCCAGCAAATTATAAAAGCCTGCAAATCTGACAAACTTAATGTAAAATGAAGCAAACATGAAACGCATGTAGCAAATGAACATGTTTAACTATAAACAAATGTAGACAAGAGAATAAATGTAAAATAACAGTCAAAGTAAATATGAAAAGAGATTAAAACATATTATACTCTAAACAAAAATTAAAGCCGAAAATCGACGAATTGTAGTCGAAATGACTTCAAATATGCTGCGCAGTGCATGTCCTTCGATTCCTTGTTGTAGAAATTAACTTCAAATTTTGGGAGTGTATTTGTCGCCAATTCCGCAAGGTTGTATAAATTTTTATCACCGCCTCCGCCGACCACCACCACCAACCAATAGCAGCCCCAACCGCCACCTAGCACCAACAACGCCACCACTAACCAGCACCGCCGCCGCCAATATCGGCGCCCGCATCGCCGCCACCGCCACTACCACACACCATCACAGTGTCAGTTTTGTTGATAAAAAAAAATGATGAAATCAAAACTGGTTTCAACAAAAAAGTTATTATTATATCACCAACAAATTGGCAAAGAGGTGAAGGGGAAGAACACCAACCCCTGGCAGGTATCTTGGACCTAAAAGTGCCCATGGTGAGAGCCTTTCCTTGTATTGATGATTTCTGTAACAACAAAAAGTACTAAAAGATTTACTATCCAGAACTGTGCGACCACTGTTATCAGATTCATTTTGGAACAATGGTTTCGTCCAACAATAATGCCCCGTAATAATAAGAATAAACCAAGAACTCAATATTATATGTTGAATGATTTCGATCAAGAATAACACAGTAATAAGTAGCTTATGATTATTCAAATGAGAATGATTTCATTCACTCACCTGCCAGTATCCCTTTTCACTAATTGTAATGCTTAGGTCTACACCTCCAAAGACTATATCATGTTTATCCTCGTCCTTGGCATCTCGATTTAACCAAAATCAAAAAACATCTTCGCATACTAAACCTTGAGCAACCATGTTGTGCCTACACAATCAAGAGAATCTTATTAGTAACAAAGCCAATTTTAGCCTCAAGAACTGAAAGTTTTCTTCTTTTCGAAATCGAAAAGGGGTAAAACAAGCCACGACCAACAATAACTTCATCTCATTAAATTTGAGCTCACTTTAAATTTAAACAACAACATACTTGAAACATGTATCAATTCATCTCGTTAAAGCTCAATAATTAAACATAAGAAAACCTTACAAAGAAATAAATTCATCTCATCTCATCAATTCAATTCAATTCATTCAAAAAAAGATTACTGAATCTGTTTAAGCCTGTAATTAGAATATCAAAGGACAACTTGATTTATTCATCGTTTGAGACTAATTCTTCATTACCCTTGACCTAATTCATCAAATCGACAACCAATGGACATTTGAGACCTGTTTTTTTGACCTCCAACTTGAAAATAGATAGATTGAGAAGAAAAATCACATCAATCTTACACAAAAAAAATAATCAAATCTCTACATTTAGTTCGATTTTCACCTTTTTTTTCCTCATTTCTCATTCTCGATCTGTATACATTTATGTTAGTACGGTATTTGGAGGTGTCGATGTCGGTGACGGGAGAGGAAGTAGAAAAAGATGCGATGTTGATGGAAGATCTGGAGAAGACTGTGGTTCTGATGGTAGTGCGAGAAGAATTGGAGGAGGTTCTGTTGGTGGTGGTGTGAGTGAAGAGAGACTATAGATCTCGTATGGAGAAGAATAAATGGATGGGAGGATAGGATGAGTATTTCTTAAAAATGAAATGGATATAATTCACCCATATTAACAGATTTGGGATTTTGTATCACTTTAGGGGAAAATGGAGTTCTTATAACTATCAACATATGGGTGGAGTTTATGTACTCCAAATAGTATCACCTTGGTTTTTCAAAGCTTAATATGTTTAATTTAATAATAGTGGTATCTAATAGTTTGGTATATTTGCAGGCTTATAATTCTATAAAAATTTATTATTTTTATATTTGTTTTATAACGATCAATATCCTTAAAATCCCAATTATAAAGTAGAGGCCAATTTTCGGATTGGACGGGCTAGGTGCCTCACACCTTCCTACCTCGTATCTTGATTCCCAGACTTTTTCTCTGTTTTGGACCAGTGTTTTGGGTCCCAACTCCCTAAGTTGGGTGGCGGCTTCCCAATTAATAATTTTCCACGTGATTCCCATTTTGGATATTTAGAGATCTTAACGGATTTCGACGGTATCCACACAAGTATAACGGAGCTAACGTATGTGTATTTTACTTTATTATAATTAACAATTATAATGCGGAAATCAAAGTAAAAGACACGGCAAGATTTTGTTAACGAGTAAACCGCAAGTGCAGAAAAACCCCGGGACCTAGTCCAGTTTTGAATACTCTCAGAATTAAGCCGATATACAAAATCTAAACCAGCTATGATATTGATGGATTGACAATCATATCAATATCTTTTTCCATCAGAAGACATAATGCTTGGAGTATCCATAAATGTATGGGTTTGTGAGAGGAAATCACAATCTCAACAAGTAGTCTTAAGATAAAAGAAGTTTTAGGGAAGGAAAAAGGAATGTAGGGTTAACCTTTAACAGGTTCATGCACGCACAATTCTGAACCCTAAAGAGAGTAGAATTGTCGAGAATGACCCTCCTTTATTGATAGACAGGGAATCCCAAAAAGACAAAACTAAGAAAAGAAGAACCCAAACTTTTCCTAAAGCCTGAGAGGTACACAATATTGTCTCTTTTGATCAGGCACATGAGACAAGGTTTACAAATCAACACAATCAAGTTGTGTTGCGGTGAACAACAATTTGTCCACCATGTTCCTCTTGAGAGGAATCCACAGACCTCTGTCTATCAAAACGATTTGACCATATTTTCTTCTTTAATGGTCTTGTTTTGTCTTTGGAAACTAACTTCTTAGACGAAGATAAAATCTTACATACCTCAGCAGTCTTCTACGGGAGTTTAAGCTTGTTTGCTAATCGATTTTCTCTTAGTTGAAGTTTGTTGACATGTCTCAATTTGTGTGTGTACTTGTAACACTTTGATAGTTCATGACCCTTGAGTGAACAATATGAGCATGTCAATCTTGAATGTAGTTCAGGCATCTGAGATGTGCAGGATGCTAGACACATAGTGGTACCTGAAACATCATACACAGAGTTTCCAATAGAAAGGTCAATTTTATCTTCCAGATTGGTTGGGTTTTCTTCTGAAAGAATATCAAGATTGATGTGTGTATTGCTACAATTATCAAACTCAATATTTTCACAAAGAAGTGCAACGCTCGATTTTTCGTCTTCATTAGAATCATAGATGTTAGACATTTCATCAAGAGTTGCAGCAAGACCTTTGTTCCCAGTGTATTTCTTTCGATTTGGACACTCATTTGCAAAATGACCAAAACCTTTACACTTAAAGCACTGAGGCATATCCTCGTCATCAGTTTCATCAATATCCCTATTTTTAGGAGGAACACGATTATGAGGTTTATCTGATGACTTGGATTTATCTCTGGAAAACCGTTTACTTCTCTTCAAAAGAAGATCCATAAACTGTCTTGTGATCAACGAGACTGACTTGTGAAGATCTTCATCCGATGAATCAGCCTCAGAAAGATCATCTTCAGAGATATAGACACTTTTACTTTTATCAAGTAATTTAGTGTTCTTTAGTGCTTTGAAAGCAACATCCTTACTAGCCTTGGACGTATACTCATGATCAAAGATTTTTAGCTTCCCAACCAAAGTATTTCTGGAAAGCGTTGCGAGATTATTTCCTTCAACGATGGCATGCTTCTTAGAATCGTATCTAGATTTCAGCGATCTGAGAATTTTCATCACAATGTCCTTTTCAGGAATAGTCTTACCCAATGTAAAAGATGCATTAACAATTTCATACACTTTGTGATTAAACTCATCAAACGTTTCTTCATCTGCCATATGAAGGTTTTCCCAATCAGAACTAAGGTTTTGAAGCCTAGCTTTTTTCTCATTGGTATTTCCTTCAAATACGGTTTCTAAGATATCTCAGGCTTCCTTAGACTTTGTGCACATAGTCACATGGTGCTGAAGGTATGGGGTAATGGCATGTATGATAGCATTTAAGCCGTCAGAATTATGCTTTGCAGGAAGAATTTCTTCTGGACTATATCTATCTATATCCTTTGGTATAGATACATCGCCTTCTGTATTAACCAGAGGATCATAGCCATTAAAAACACGTACCCATATTTGAAAATCACGATCTTGAAGAAAAGCACGCATAACAATTTTCCACCACAAGTAGTTTGAGCCATCGAAGACTGGTGGTACGTTTATGGAGATAGAATTAATTTTCATAGAGTCAGATCGCTACAAACACACACTTATAAGGTCTTTAATGTGTTCGCCTGCTCTGATACCAATTGAAAAAGCGGGGGTACAACAACCACACCCAATATTTCGATTAGCAATCTGTATGGACTAACTCTAATATACTTTCAAGAAAATCTGCATGAACTAACTTTAATATACTTTCGATCAGCAATCTGAAATTGTACCTTGATCAGTATGAGATTGGTTAGGGATCAACCACATTTCATACCGAAGTTAGCTTGGTAGTAGGCTAGTGTCTGTAGCGGCTTAATACAGTGTGGTGTTCAAATCT
Source organism: Papaver somniferum (assembly GCF_003573695.1). Lineage (NCBI taxonomy): Eukaryota > Viridiplantae > Streptophyta > Magnoliopsida > Ranunculales > Papaveraceae > Papaver > Papaver somniferum. The sequence goes on from NW_020649526.1 coordinate 729,063, forward strand.
GAACTAGGTCCCGGGATTTTTCTGCATTTGCAGTTTCCTCGTTAACAAAATTTCTGGTGTCTGTGTTATTTCTTTTCCGCATTATATTTGTTTATATAATTGAAATATCACAGGTTGTGCATAAGTTCAATCAATTGTGAATCCGACCTTTTGTTGTTGATTAAATTAATTGACACTTGGATATCGGTTTTTGATACCGTCCAAGTTATTTCTTATATTCAATCAGGCTTGCAAATTCTTATTTATTTGATTGCGGATTGAATTGAGAAATTGAGATACAACTCTTGGATATGTTTCCATTGATTGAGTCTGACTGTCTAGTTGATTCTCTTGAAATTATATTAGAGCTTGTCCATACAGATTGCTAATCGAAATATTGGGTGTGGTTGTTAGACCTCCGTTTATTCACTCGTAGAGCATCTTGATAAGTCTTTAAACGAGCGATCGTAAGAGATTTCACCTAATTAGGATACTTTCCTCTCCGAATAGACGGCTCCACTATAAGCAACAAGAAATGAAGTTTGTCTAGCTATTAGGATAGTTTTCTACAAATACAAACTTAGGTATTTATAGACCAAGGTTGTCTGGACACCAAGTCTCATCACTATAATATTATATACAATATATAAAGCTTCCCATGTTATTTTTTCAATAAAGCACGACTTGAAAGATACGTTAGGAACTGAAACAAGATCAAGTCAGTATTACTTAAGCTTAAGTGGAAGGATGATGTCGTCGTTGCAGTCGTTACTTCTTCTCATTCTTCAGGTCTTCAGAGTAATACTTGTATGTCTCAATATTCCTAGACTTTCTAGTCTAAGCTAAATGAAGTTGACTCTAGTATTTTATCAAGCGACTCTAAATGAGTTTGATACTAAAATGTGACAACCACCCTTGACATACCAACGCTTGGTTAGTTCAACCGAATTATGTTTTAACATAATTAAAATATCATAGGCTACTCGTTATTCAACCAAAGTAGATTCCTCCATCCTTGTTTGTTGGAAACATCTTGATTGATACTTGGAAACTTATCTTTGAAATCACCAAGTACTCTCGCACGCAAATCAGGTTTACGGACTTGTCTCTATAAACTTTCCTATTGTAAGAGAAGGAGATATAACTATACATATTATCCCTTGATTGAGATTCATTAAGTTGAACTCTCGGAATTTTATTTAAGTTTGTCCATACAGTTTGCCTAAGAAAAAGTTGGTGGCGTATTTTGGTACCCCCGCGTTTTCATTAATCCTAATGGGTTCAGTTAAACCCTAGAAAAAGGTTCGTATTGTCACAACGGGAGTTTAATATATTGTTTATGTAGTGGGGTTTTATACGTAGATTTTTCCAATCCTATCATGCAAAATTGGCAAAATATTTAGAAGGTTATGAGGTGTAAACCTAGAAATAAGCTATCAAAATTGTTAAATCCTTTATGGATATTGTGAAGCTGATTGGAAATCCTTTCAGATGAATCATTTAAGGGATAGAGCGATTCGGTCCTCTACTAGATAAAGGAAGAAAAGACATATTAATCTAATGCGATGGTACCGCTGTTATAGCAAGAATTGAGAACTATAACTACAACTATAAGAGTTGATGTTACGAGAATAGATTATATAGTGTCTGAAAAGAGTTTTCATTAATCTTTTGACGAAATGATTTATAAGAAGGTGTTAATACATCTTATAAGATGAGGTTGATGCCCATTGAGATTGAATCATCTGTGATGGATACCCAATCTAAAAATAGGTTCAAAGGGCTAGACGAAGTCATGGATGATATATATTATTTTTATATTGAGTTATTTATGATGTGGTTACCAACCTATAACTCAAGATCTCAAAAGTAGGTTCAAAAGGGTAACCCTTACCTCTGGAGTGGGATCCCAAGATAAAGGTTAAAATGAGACACCAAATCATAGATAATATGGAGATGTGAGAATCATGCTTTTGAAGAATTCATCCCACAGCATGATATCCAGAAGCGAGTAAAGGTTGAGTTTAATTTATTTTTTTAACTCTTAATAATGTTTACATCTCTGTTTAGAATAAGGTACGTACCTACATGAGTACTTTTGATAAACTCACCTATATGAATATAATAGTGTGGCCGCTTCTTTCTTTGAGGATATGGGCAGTTCTCTAGATAATTCATTAAACATGGATACAAGCGCATGGTCGTACTGTGTTGGCTTTAGACTTTACACTAGTATAGTCGTGTGCGTTAAGCAATATTTTTTATCTTCTATAGCTCAAGACTTATTTTCACTCTATCGTCAGAATCAAAGAGAGCCTATTAACACTACATAAAGGTTCAAGTTGCGAGACACCTTTGCTTTTGCACAACAGTACCATACAGTTCTTCATCAATGTTTTAAAAGTACAAGTGGCATATTGTTGGGAATATATTTAAAACATAAATTGAAGTCCCAATAAAAATGTTTTTAATATCAATTAAGATTTCATAAAAGAAATTTTAATTTTGTTATCATTAATTTTGACTGTTACATATTTTGTGATTTTGGTGTTAACTCCACCATAATCACATTTCAATAGCATTTAAATATTTGAAACTCTTGATTATAAATCAGAATTTTGGTTGGAAAACAAAGTAAGAGTTGAGTTTTTCTTTTATGTTTTGGTATTATAATGGAAAAGAGTTTTGTGAAATAAAACAATGTGTGAGCATCATTTGATTTTATAAGAGGGTATTATTTGTTAGCAAGAATGAAAGTGTAGAAGTTTCGAATACTCTCACTGTGCAAGAGTGATTGCTAAGAGATTGAAATCGGTTGTTTTATAATGGGGACGACACAACAATGATGAATTGCATGCGATATTTTCGGAAAAGCCACAAATGTCTTTAAAAAGAGCGACCTAGTCCGCGACTCAACCATAACACTTGTTTCGTGTTTGATTTTATTTTTTGTGCAGGCATAATCCAACAATTGTTCCAACACATACTAATCTAGATTAGAAGTAATTCAAAGAAAATGATGACTGCAATTTGTGGAGAAAAGGAAAGGTGAAACTATTATTGACGTTAATAACTAACTTTAGTTAATAGTACTTTTTTGAGTATACCTCTCTGGTATCAACATAATATGACTTCAAGAGTTTGATAGGAAAATAAACAACTTCATTTGGAATTTGATGCAACACAATATACCGTTATGCTCATTTGATCTAGTTACCTAATTTGTTTTCATAAAATGTGAATTCCAATTAAAAATATGAATTCAACTTAGATGCACATGCCTCTTCAACTAAAATGACAAGATGGGTTTCCATAACCATTACTACAATTTGAAACTTCAGGCCAACTTAATTCCTTAAATCTATTTTATTTTTTTAATTTTTTTCCTAAGATAAGAAATATATGAAAGAGATTAACTAACTTGAAAGTTCATACTTGATATTTTCCTAGACAGGGATGTGCCTCAAGCATTTATCTTTCCCTAAAGTTGTTAGAACATAAGTAGATATTTCTAATGAGTTCATAATATCATTGCAATTTTGTACTAAAATATAGTTCATTACAATAGAATAAAAATAACTCAACCATATTTGTACTACTGGCGATTCTTCAATTAATAAATACGAAAATACGATGACACAATATTTTGTTAAGAAATACACAATGTTTTAGCAATTTGGCTTCTTCTCCCCCTTTATCTAAATTTCTAAATTTTGACTCCATAATGGATCAAGTTGTACATGTTTGTATTGAATATTTTCAAGAAATAGATGCACGTTCTAAAAAGATTACATATATATTCGTATATTTAGGCTTGGAAGGAGTCTGCTATTGGTATGTATCACAATATCACTTAACAATGAAAATATACCTTTCATAAGTTAAACAAAATGTTAAAGAATACTTTATGTATTGCAAAATTCTAATAAGAACATCCCAATGATCCAGTTACATATTTCGGGGTATACCTACTTCACTTCACACATATCCTAATCTAGTATTGTTAATCTAATACATTATACTTCCTATAATACATACTTGAATATTCAAGTTGTGAGACCCCCTAACTCATATTCTTCTCAAGAATACAAGCCAAGCCGTATGAAGCAAGTTAGCATCAAACTGATTTTATCTTATTAAGAACAGACATAATGAGAATGACTAAAACTACGACCATCCAAAAAAAATTAATTTGTTTTTTTAAGATGACATCAGCGGGGTTTCAGACTTTCATGTCAAAGTTATCACTTAGCATGGTCTTAGTAGTATTGATTACATGTATGTACCTAGTATAAACATATCGTCAACATACAAGTATACAATCACACATGCATTATTACAAGTTCAATGTAAACACATAATCAGATCCATTGATCATAAGACTACTAGAAATCATCATAAGATTTTTTATGCCATATATTGTTTAGGTTTTTGTTTCAAGCACGTAAAGATTTAATCAGTTTATTTTCTTTATTTTTTATAACCTTTCACCGCAAAACCTTCTGCTTGGTCTATGTATTTTTTATTTTTATTTTGATCTAATTCATCATTTAAGAAAGATATCTTTCCATCTATCATAATTAACATCTTAATAGAGATAATTTTAGTAGTAATTCTCGACTAGTCAGGCTTTGCCTTTAGACGTTGAACTAGAAATTGAACCAAAGAGGATTCTTATTGAGGCACCTACGAGAGTAAGGTTTTTAAAGTAACGATTTTTTTCAAAAAAAAATCAGTATTCCATGACTCTATAACTGTGTTTTGAACATTATATCAGAAATTTTAAAACATATAACTATGAACCAATGCACTAAACTACGCAACATACCCAACAAAACACAGTCTTGCGTCTTACCTTGGTTTGTTTTTCTGGTAGCATCAAGTGATCTGATGGTTCTCATACTTTCTACCATGTGGGAGGTTTGGGTTTGGACGCAGTAATTTCTTTAATTCCTAAACTAAATGAACAATTCAGGAAGTAGTGTAGGGACCACTGTTTTATGGTATCTTGGTTTGTTTAGGATGAGAGATAACCACCTTAGGAAAACTCCTACACACATTGAAGTATACGTCAAAAGGTTTTGGAGCTTTCCATAACTCATATGGGATATTACATGACCCTTTAATGGGTACTATATTCAGGATAACAAGTTGAGAATAGTGTTCTAAGAACCGGTCTGACGAACCGGTCAAAATTATGGGCGATTCAATATCAACTTAATGTTTTCTCCAAAAATTGTTTTAAATCTTTTGAAGCGGTGAACCTAGTAACCTGTCTGGCTTCGACCGATTTAATCTAACACATTAAATATTCTTATTCTACAAATTTTTGTGATTGTTGATCAGGAAAAAAAAATGAACACCAAATCGTATATATATAAGTTATTTTCATTCATCAACAAAAGCTTAATTCATCTGACATATCTTTAAGTTATGATGGATGGCATATATTAAAATAATTATATTTATGGATATTACCTTATGCTCTCTTAAGCTCAAAGGCTAGTATTATTATAAAACATTAATCTCAAATCCAAGTCTAGGAACACTCTAGAATGTATATAACTTATTAAATAGTGTACCTATTAAGGAGCACCGGATTATTGAAAAGATGCTCCCTCAAGCTTATAAATATTTTATTTTATCGACTCTCCCATGAACACAACTTGAAGATTCTGCCAATGAAGTGCGGGTTCTTTTTCTAGTTAATGTCTCTTTCTTATGTTTTAGCTTAGTTGTGAGTTTATCTCTATTTAGATGTAGTGGTTGTCTTTTGAGTAACTAAATTTTGGCGCCGACTAAGGAGATCTTCGATTCAACCTTATACAATTGCTAAAAAGTTAATTAGCCGTGTTCTTAGTTTGATTTTCCTTTAATGTTCTTAACTTTTCTTTATTTCTTTCCAAGATCTTTAAGTTCGTACCGCTTATTACCTTATAAATTTCTGCATTTTTAACATTTTATTTGAGTCATTATGTGTATCTTAAATTTTATTATATGTACTTCATTTACGCAAGATCACGACAAGAGAAATAGTTTTGTGCGTTCTCTGTTTGAGAAACAAATATAAGAAAACTCACGAGAAGATTACTGTTTAAACCCTTGTAGAGAAGAAAGTTAAATTTTCCAACTAAAAACTACCAACGGTTTTGTTACTATTCAATTCATGCAAGAAAAACACATTTTCTAAATACATGTGTATCATGTCTGAGAATAGTATAAACAATATAAAAGCGTGTAGGTACGCCCGTAAAGCGTGTCCAGTTGGGATATTAGTTCGAAGGGACCTTGAAAAAAAAAAGTAAGCACGTGCAGTCCGTATACCGAAGAAAGTGTTAATGTTTATGATTTTCTAATGTATTAGTCCTTGTCAGTTTGGTAAAGTTATCTTGAGCTACGGTGCGCAGACTAGCTAATTGATAACTATGTCTAAAAGTCAAGACGATATGATTCCCTAAAAAATAGTAATTATAGTGTTGATCCACTCGATAAAATCTACGACCGGACACTAAAAACTTTTAACGGAACCACTACGGTCCGCCTAGGGAAACACTTCGTAATCACCACGAAAATAGAGGCTACAAAGTAAGTCAAAGAAAAATGATGGAAGAAAACGAAGACGCGGTTAGGAATGACAACATAAAGTTATCGTCAAAGACATGGCATAACAACAAAACGGCATGACGATGAAGGACCATACAAATCTCGCAACCAGTGGATGTCAGAATCGAATGACAAATAAATGACTCAGGTACAAAAATCTACCCGAAATTAAACTCAACATTATATTAAGCAGACTTATACACCTAACAAACTCCGTTGCATAGAAATTCACAACTGTAAAGACGCTAGTCGAAGCAATTGCAAAGAAAACAACGGAGGAGCGTAGCTGGATAAGAAAGCAAATTAATCCAAAGCATGAAAGCGGAGTATCAATGGAAGACAAAATACAACTTCATGGTTAGAGAGCAAAAGAAATAATTATCCTCGAAATCCAGAAACTTTTTTACATTATGATAGAAATCACTAATTAACATCACGATTAACAATTACGAGCATATTTATTAAAGGTTTATTTTCTTAACCTGTTTCCTCCGTTATAGTACCGCGTCCGGAGATGGTTTATTTCTTCACATCTTTTCTCTGAGACGAAGTGCCGCGTCTGGAGATGATTTATTTTCTTCACAAGTTTCCTCCAAAATGAAGTGACACGTATGGAGATGATTTATTATCTTCACATGCTCCTTCGATTCCACTTTCACAGAATTCTCCTGCCACGATAGAGTGTGCATATATGAAATAGTCTATAATCATAGGCAAACAATATGCAATTAAACTAAGAGTTAGAAACCAAAACTTCACCTTGTACAGATTAATAAGAAGCCAAAAGTACGATAAGAAGCTGAAAAGCACTAATAATGAAACCAAAATGACACAATTCCAAAAATATAATTACAGAAATTTCAGGTACATAATCCAGCGAGAAAGATGAGCAACCCAACGCTGAAATATAAAAAAAAATTGTGTAAGAAATACCCCGTTTACGATTGGAATTATGAAATTGGGTACTCAACGCCCCCTAATACGAAAATATGAGGGCGACAACAAAAATTTCGACCATCTCTGAATGGCGTCACGTGTATATAGGTGAGGAAATAACCATATTGGACAAACAGAGGCAAGATAAAATCATTAGTGGTAAAAAAAGAAAATCTTTATTCTCGATTGATACAAATGCTTTATAAGTTTGATATGTTTCTGGATATAGCAGGATAAATAACGTGTCGGGATGTTAGGTGATGTTTAAAGTCTACTCGACCTCGGATGGAATTTATAGTAATGTAATCAGTCCAATATTATGTGGAACCAAAATAAGAGGGACAGTGCAGCCAACCGTAAGGACAAAGTAAATTGATCATTCACTAAGAATAATCAAAGTTACATATTGAATACAGGAAACGAAAAACAAATTCTAATAAACAAAAAATCAATAGAAGCCATGAGAGGAAAAGCGAGTGGAGGATATAACAAGTAGGGAGCAGTGTTCTAAAAATCGGACCGAATCGACCAGTAAACCGGTGAACCAGTCAAAAATCTGGGATGGTTCAATATCGACCCAATATTTTCTTAAAATTAGTTTTAAATCTTTTAAACCATGCGAACAAGTTGAACCAGTGAACCTGATGACCCAAACTGGTTCTGACCTGTTTGATCAAACATATCATATATTCTTACATTTGGGCGAAAAAAATATTATTTATATAGGGTGGAAGAGGTGACAAGGAAATCGATGACATTAACGACGAACATTAAAGGTTACAAAGTTAAATACTCATTAGTGCACATTATGATTTTCGAGAAAAAAAAACAATTTGGTAAGAAAAAAGTTTAAATCTTAAACGTGCACCTTTTCAAAAATTATTTTAGTAAGAACTTAAATTTTACTTTATATTTTATTAGAAATACTTTAAAAATTTAGTCTAAAAATAGGTTCTTGATGAACCCACGCTCGATCCCAAGCCCACGATCATTTTCGGCATGCTGACAGACCGACGACGTACATGTGGTTGTGCTTTCTACCATACTAGTCTTTCCTAAGTTCACCCTTTCACGCACAAGTGTATTGACCCAAAGAGTATACCTTTACTATGTTATAACCATTGTAACAATTTGAGATAAACAAGGCAACCTTTATTGTGTGGGACCAAATATTTCATTCACAAATGAAAATAAGACAATATACCTTGAGGTCTCAACATCAATCCTCACTATAACCATTTCGTTTTTCAGAAACCTCTCATTTTCTCCAACATTTCATTTTTTAAATGTGATTCTGACCATGCAAAGACTTGTGTTACCACTTGCATAGGTGCATGATGAACACAAACTCAACAATCAGGTTTGCTATAATAGAAATACATGTAAATGAAAGTGAAACCTGACAAAGTGCTCGCGCATGTGATAACACGACTTTTCATGTAAATAAGTTAGATGTGTGGATTGGTAGTTTATTTTTTATATTGGAGAGGTATGGGAAAACTTCACAGCACCGACCTCTCCCCTCAGCAGGTTTAGCTCCAAAACCAGTTTATTTGACAACACGCCTTAGCGGGCCCATTGTCGACCATATATATATGGGAAGGGTTGTGAATTCCACTACTCTTGCCTTGTTGTTATTCATGAGGAGAAAAAAATGAGTATAAATTCCACAGTTGTAGCATCACATTATTCTTTCAAGATTATCTGGTGTTTTCTTTAAGTGAAATTAACAATTCACTCATGATGGAGAATTTTGTGGAAAATGCCGAAAATTACTTGTATTTTTGACATAAAAAAATATATGAATACTATTTTCTTTGATAATCACACTCTAGGTAAATCAATTTTTCTTTAGAAGATAATGAACGACTTAAAATTATAGCAAATAGGTCCATGTTAACATTAGGAAACTTTAAATAGCCGTATGAGATGTGACCAATGGAAAAAGAAAAAGTCAAACTACATGCTTTCACTTGGTACTCAAACTTGTACAGTTGTATCCTTCTAAGATAATCCACAAGAGCAAATGCTAAAAGCTAAATTTATATGGTATAAATAGCTATTGTTTCAGCTTTAATGAGTTTATAGTGGGAAAATAACAAAAACTAGTCGGGCTTTATCTGAGATAGGGCTCCAAATCTTTATAGGCTTTTAAGATAATCCACAAGAGCAAAGCTAAAAGCCAAATTTATATGGTATAGATAGCTTTAGTTTCAACTTTAATGTGTGTGTTTTTGTTAGTAAAAAGGTTGATATATTAAAAGAAAATGTAAAAAGGCCTAAGCCCCAGTTCTATGAGTTTCTTACATTATCTGCAGTTTATGATCACTTTTCAGTGTGTTACAAGCTCTCTAAAGGAGTTAAAATGAAACCAGTTTTGATTTGTGCCCCAGTTGTAAAGTAAGAGCTTCACTTCTGTAATCACTACCTTATCCTCTCTTAATCTCATGTGTGCCATGACCCTTCTGTTCCTTTCATCCCAGATGGACCAACAAATTGCAAATATTACTAAAGGCCACAGTTTTCTTCCCATGTTCCTTCCTCTGCGAAATTTCCAAGCTTCCAATTGAGCAATGAGGGTTTCACCCTGTAACCAGCTAACATCATATCCTTTGAGAAAATAGTTCCACACTTTAGAGGCATATGCACAATGTAGAAATAGATGGTTCACTATTTCTGAATGCATCTGGCACATGGGGCATAATTGATTTTGTACCTGGCAACCCCTTCTCATCAAATTATCCAAAGTTGGTATAGCATTTAAAGCTGCTGACCATAAGAAGAACTGTACTTTAGGAGGAACATATTGAATCCAGATGCAGGAGACTGGAATTTTATTTGGAAGTGCTGGCAGCTGCTCCACCAACCAATTATAGCATGTTTTAGCACTAAAGCCTCCTGCAAGTGTGCATCTCAGCTCATCTGTAGCCTCATCATCTAAAACTGGAGGAGTACCCAAGTCTGCAAATAGTGCAAGCATTTCTGTAGTCTCAATCTGTGCCAAATTCCTGCTCAGAAGTATGTTCCATGTATCATTTTGTACTATGTCTTTGATAGTGGCCTTCTTCTGTTTTGACAGTTTATATATTTTTGGGTATTTCATCTTCAGTGGCTGAGTCCCAGTCCAATTATCCCACCAAAAGCTAACTGCATTACCTTTTTAAACTTCTGTGACTGTAATTGCCTCTAGAATTGGTTTACACTTTTGTATTCCTTTCTAGATGCTTCTTCCTTGAGGTTCTGAGTTATCCTTGATCCATAAATCTTCTTCCTGAGCTTTCATTTTTTCTTGTATCACTCTTCTCCATAATAATTTTTTTTCCCTAGAAAATCTCCATGATCATTTTGATAGTAAAGCTTTATTGGTAAGTCTGAGATTTTCTGATTCCAAGACCTCCAATTTCCTTTTGTGTGCATACTCTATCCCAAGCCACCCATTTGATCTTCCTTGTTTCTGTTGTTGACCCCCATAAGAAGTTTCTCATTATTTGATTGAGTTTCTTTTCCACACTTGCTGGCATGGGAAAGATAGATATATAGTAAATGGGCAGGCTTGGAAGTGATGTTTTAATCAACAGAACTCTCCCAGATTTAGTGAAGAATCTTCTCTTCCAAAGTGCAAGCTTCTTCTAAAATTTTTCAATTATTGCATCCCATATTTCAGTGCAAACTTTAATGTGTCCATAGTGGGAAAATAACAAAAACTAGTCGAGCTTTATCTGAGGTAGGGCTCCAAATCTTTATTAGCATGGATTGTTCTGACAATGAGTCTCATGTAATTAATATTAATAAGGATTGTTCAGAAATTGAGTCTCACACAACTAATATCAGGAAAGCTCGTTCTGAGATATTCAGATATTTAATCTCAATTCGTGCCTGGATACTTATATCAATGAAATTTTCATATGCTAATTTGAAACTTCCAAATACTGTAAATTATAAGTATAGCTATGCTTTGACTTAGTATCGCTAATTATGATAATAATTTGATTATGTGATGGAGTTATGCAGTCAATTTTTATGCACGCTCTTTTAAAGAGTTTTAATTCGACATGTTCATCTAGTATACAGAGTAGCTAACGGATGGTCCCATTACCTCATGTGCTAAGAATGTCGTCCATCGTTAAATAACTCCCAAAATTAATCAAAAGATAAGATTGGAATGTCACTTGATAAAAATAGGACTCGTATAAAAATCTCTATCGCAAAGAAATAAAGTTTAAACCATGATAAAATCATGCATATGATATTAATAAATGGTCTTATATCTGATACTATGCTAAAATCTGACACACGGGACTATGATATTATTTGGTCCATTTAGAAATTTAGAAATTTAGAAATGCGGTCATCTTCGATGTATAAAAGCGAGACCCACGAGACTGATCAAACATTTAAAGTTATATTTTTTTTTGGATGTTCCAAGTAAAAAGTTGAAACAAGACATAGGGGAATAACATTAGACAATTTGCGAAATGAGGAAAACGATTACGAATGGATAATCACTTTTGATGCTTCTTATTTGGATACTGATCATAGTATAGGTTTTGCTATTCTTATTCATGGAAATATAAGTGTAAGAAAAGATGTTAGGGTAGGTTCTGTTGAGCATCCTACCTACTAGATGCGGGGGTTAAAGGTTTTCATATTATTGTGGACTAAAGGCAAAAAATATCACATCTTTTTTCTCGTAAAGTGATCGTAAGGATTTGGTGTCATCCAGATTAACCTCTTCCACTCCTTTGAGAGCTAAAGATAATGTTATGACGTGTTAGCAATTTTTCAACACTTTTTTCGATGTTTGTTTCAAGTTTATGTCTAAAAATTTTCTTTACTTTATAGACGGTATTGCTAGAAAATTATTTCCACTGAAAACATGTTATGTGATGAAAAGGCTTCTTTTTCGGTTATGCGAAACTTTTGTTTATCTTTTTCTATCTCATGTAACAGTCTTTAATTTTGTCCACCCTCCTCTAAAGACTGTATTATTTTTTTCTTTTTTTTTTGAAACTGATAGATTTAATTGATTATAGAGAAGTGATTACAAAGGTTTTATCTTCCTGCAACTGAGTAATTATGTTACCAGGAGGATCAGACAGCCAGACTCCACTTAGTTTATCAACTCTTGCAGACTTATAAAGAATGTATGCGACTTTATATATAAAGATTACAAAGGTTTTCTCTTTCGGCACATAGATACATTTTCAAAAGGTAAATTTACTAAATAAAGATTTTATATCTAAAACTAAGTTTCGAATTGTCCAATCTATGTTGAACGAAGCTTTATTCACTGCATCAACAAATATTTTTCAGTCTTATTCAAATTCCACCTTCTCGAGATTTAATTCCTTCGCCCATTGACATGCCTCCCAATGACTCTGCATTCTACTTGATTTGGACCTGATGAGTCTGCTAGACATATGCATTTTGAGCCCCTGTGACAACCTGCAAAATCACGAATAGTAAAACCAATGCCTCCATTTTTTATTGTATACGAAAAGGAACCATCACAGTTAAATTTAAAAGTCCCCCTTGGTGGGGGTGGGGTGGGGGGGGGGGGGGGGGGGACCAATGGAGGTTAACACGAGACTGCACATGAACTAGGCCACGAGATATCTAAGGCTTAGTTTCAAATTTAGATATCTCTTTCCTGCAACAATGAATAATTTTTCTGGGATTGTATTACGTCCTTTGAAGACCTTGTCATATCTTTCGTTCCATATGCACCACGCCACAATAATCATTTTGCGGAGTTCATCTTCTTGTAACTGATTAGCAAGAAAATTCTCGATCAATCCACAGAGCCAATCTTGCAAGCTTATACCAGAATGAATATGAATTCCAAGAGTTACAAACCAAACTCTTCTAGCTGTGTCACATTCCAGAATGCAATGAGAAGAAGTTTCATCACGTTGAGTACAGAAAGGACAACTTACCAAAGTTGATGATATGAATCGGCTTATCTCTTGTAGGTAGAATTTCTTTAACGCATTTCCAAGAAAACTGATTAATCCTTGGGAGAAAAGGAAGTCTCCAAAGTCTATTGAAATAGGTTGCATACTTTTTCCAACTGAGTTATTAATATTTTCTCTTCATACATTCTCTGGTAGGCTGATTTGACAGAGAAGAAACCATTCTTTTCAAGAGTCCAGATCATTCTATCTTCATGTTGGTGGTAAATATTGAGTATGAGCCTTGTTGTAGTTGTATCAAATAGATCAAAGATTAGATTATAATCCCAGCTTCATGTATTATGATAAACCAGTTAATGGAAAAAGATATAGGTAAGATGGTTAGCCACTTCATCTTTAGGTTGAGGTGGACCTTCTAACTGAGCAATCCATTTGTGCTTCCAAATTAAAATCTGTTTCCATTTCCAAGAATCCAGCAGCTATATCTCTTAATAAACTCAAGTTCACTGCTAATGCTTCTCCAAAACTAAGTAGAGTTATTGCTTTTTTAAATAATGAAGACTTCTCCATTTGAACAATATTTTGCTTACAGGGATTTTGCACAAATTGTAGTATTATCTGTGCATAGTCTCCATGCAGATTTGGCTCAAAAGGGCTCTATTGAACAGTTCTAAGTCCCTAAAACCTAAGCCTCATCCTTCTTTGGGTTTGTTGACACCCTTCCAAGAAATAAATTGTTTTCCTCTATTAGTTTTCTTGTTCCTCCAAAAATTTTGTTGCACTGAATTCAATTATTTGATAGTAGTATCTGGAAGTTCGAAACTGATCATATGATGAACATGAATTGCATTGGTAACATTCCTAATCATTACTGATCTTGCAGCCTCAGACATATTTCTACTCCTCCATCTAGATAATCTAGAAACCATGTTTTCTATGAGAGAAGAGAATGGGATTTTCTTATTTCCTTCCCACAAATAAAGGAAGACCCGGGTATTTTTCTTGTTTGATATCAAGCTACCTGACTTAGAGAATACCACTAATAACTTGGCAGGAAGAATGACTCATATTTCTTGAGAAAAAAACAACAGACTTGTGAAAGTTGATAAGTTGACTTGAACATGCACTGAACTCCTTTATCACCTGAAGTAAATTGTTTGTTTGCACTAGGTTTCCTTACAAAAGGGAAGACAATCATCTGGAAATAAGAGATGATTAATTTTTGGAGATGATCTTGAAATCTTCATACTTGTTAATTGATTTGTAACTTCATGATGATTTAGTTGTCTTGAAAAAAATTTCATGGATATGATGAATATGTAAGGAGAAAGAGGATCTCCTTGCCTAGTTCCCTATTAGGTCTGAAAGATCTTGAAGGAGAACCATTTATCATCATTTCTACTTGACTGGTGCTTATGCATTGGTGAATTAGATGGCACAGCTTCTCACTAAAACCAAACTTCCTTAGAACCTCAATGAGGAAATCCCATTCCAACCTGTCAAAATGCTTTTGACATGTCCCTTTTTATGGCAAGATGACCCGTTCTTCCTTTTTTTCGTAGCTTTAACTAACTCTTGGACAAGGAAAATGTTCTCACAAATTAACCTGCCAGGAACATAAGCGGATTGCATGGGAGAAATAATGTTGATTATGCTTTTTGAGTCTTAAAGCAATGATCTTTGAGATCAATTTCTACACAGTATTGTACAATGCAATGGATGATGTGCAGTTAAAGATTCGGGAATCAAAGTAACTCTACTATTGTTGATCTTCTTCAGTAGAAAACTAGAACTGAAGAAAGATTTTATTATCTTACAGACATCTTATTTCACCAATTGCCACTGAGTTTGATAAAATCCAGGTGGAAATCCATAAAGCACCATATATTTCTTCATCTAATGGAATGAAAATCAGTTTTTCATTATCTGAATCAGAGATGTAAGTTGGGACATGTTGGAGAAAGTGATAATTGTCAGCAGGATTTAAAGTGGTACTAATCTTCTTAAAATGAGTTACAAGAAGATTTTCAATAGAGTATCTATCTTGACACCAAGTTTCATTTGTAGATAAAAGAGAATCAATCATGTTTCTAGATCTTCTTTGCTTTGCTCTAAAATGGAAATATTTTGAGCTTTTATCCATATCATTATAAAAGTGATCTCTTGATTTTTGTCTATTAGATCTTGCTTGTACCTAATTTAGAGCATCAATTTCCTTCTCAATCCTCGAAACTTCTTAAGTATTACTACCCTGAATAGCAGTGGCTTGCAGGTGTGATAAGTCTTGTTGAAGTTCACTGTTTCTAGCTTTTATTTGACCAAAAGTATTCTTACTCTAGATAGATAATAAATGTCTAATATTATACAATTTATCATTTAAAATGTAAGTTGCAGATCCTGCCATGTTAGACTTCCAAGTATTTTAAATTTCATTTAAACATTTTGAAGCCAATGTTCTAAGAATTTCCAGTTCTTTCCTGTGATGACACTGTTGTTATAAATAGATAACAAGATGGGAGTACGATCTGACCCTAATTGAGGACGATGGATTAGTTTAGCATCAGGAAAACAAAGAGTCCACTCACTATTAATCAAGGCTCTATCAAATCTATATTTAATTTTTATCGGTGCCATGACTGTTGCTAGACCAAGTATAAGGGTTGCCGCTAAAGCCCATATCATGAAGATTAGAGTTTATAATATAATTAAGAACTTCAGTAGATGTGAGATTGGTACCAGTGTTTCTTTCAGATGTATCCATAGTAATATTTAGGTCTCCTATGAGAACCCAAGGAATAGAAACAGTTTTACTAAGACTATTAATGTACTTCCATTGGATTGGTTGTCTTTCTCTATATGAGGTGTGATAGACATACGAGAGGAACCATTCACCTGTAGCAGGGTCATTATTGACAATGTCATGGATCATATAAGTGGAAGAATTTACTACTTGTAGAGTGAAGCCATCTTTCCATAAGAGTATGATACCACCAGCTTGGTTAATAGAGGGAACATAACATTCATTTTGTAAACCTAGAAAACTGGTGAGCTTAATAATTTTGTCATCATTTATTTTAGTTTCCGATAAAAAAATGATATCAGGGGAGTAAACAGAGTTTAGATGAAAGAGATGGTCTCTAGTTTCTTTACTTAAAAAGCCATGGCAGTTCTAACTTAGAATTTTCATGGTTAAAATACAAAAGATTGGCTATGACTTGATACTCAAGTCACTCTTAGGGTTGTTTACGTTATTAAAATAGGTAAGCAATAAATGACAAGCAGAATGTACCACTATGAAGTTTAATGATCTTATAGATAAATTAAAAAAATTAAAATTATACTAATGATTAAGAAAAAAGTTTTTTACCAGAGTTGTAGGGGCCTCAGTCAGCGCATGAGATGTCTCATTCGTATCAAAATCTCTCTCATCAACCAAATCGTGCACGACTGATGAGAAGAGTTGTAGGTTAGAAGACTTCCATTGTGAAAGCAGCTGATGAATGGAGTACCACTCTAATAGAAAGGCTTTTGTCAAAAGACCATATTGATACTGATGTAGTTAGAAAAGAAACAAATACTATTTGAAGCAGATACAGAACTAAAGAAGTTAGAACCATTGAAAAAAATATTTTTCTCTTTAAATTCCACACTATGGAAGTTATGAATGTTGTTCTCACCAAGGGACCATGGAATATCAAAAAATGTCATCTAAATCTTAAGAAGTATGATGCAGTCATCGCAGCTAAGGATTCGGTTTTTCACATCAAGAATGGACCATTCAGTTCAAAAACATCTTGTTTGAACATAATTCTGAAGAGGTAGTTAATGAGGCAATAGAAGAACTAGGTATCATGATCTGGGTTGATCCAGAAAACTGTAAACCATTTTTTGGAAGTACAATCATATCTAGAATCAACATTGATTTAAGGAAGCCTTTACACATAGGAGGACGGTGGAATACAGCTGCATGAGGTTCAAAATGGGTTTGTTTTCATTGGGAAAGGCAACCACATAACCTTTTACCAAAGTGTTTGATAGGTGTTGTAAAACACCGTAATATCTCTCTATTGTTTATGCTTTCTTTGCGAGTTTTCTTGTAAATTATGTGTCTTATGTTTGCTTTTGAGTATTTAGGTACTTTGGAGTCATTTGGAACAAAAGATGGAGAAACTATCTATTTGGAGCGTAAAGGGCACAAAGATCAATTCACAAGCGAGTACTAAAGGCAGTTGGACCAAGGTTAAGGGTCGACCAGTTCTATAGAAGCACTAAAGACAGGCCCAACTGAAGTTAAGGGGATGTCACTTTGGGATGGCCTCTATACGCTATCATGGTTGTGGTGTTAGCACCCAAATCCCAACCCTACGTCTAATCGAGAAGATATTTTCTTCTCTTGTCATTTTACTTTCCTCTCATTCACCTGAAATTGAGAGATAACAACAGTTGCTACCGAAACCAAGAGAGAAAAGCTGCTGCTAGAGATTGGATCGAGATTCAGAGAAATTGAGATGCAGTCGAGAGTGGAAATTGAGGAAGCTGATACTTTTCATGGGTGTGAGGTGATAGACGCATTTATGTGTCTATTTTGTTCTCAATGTTATGTATTGTTAGTGCTCGATATTGTACTAATTATGGTTTTTTGTGTGTTTGTAGGTATTTTTTAGCAATAATCATTTTTGGAGAAATCGGCTCGAAAAGATGCTAAAGGCACCTCCGGAGGACACCTGCTATTCAGAACCTCATTTTGGATAAGGGGTACCCTAGTGATAAGGGGCATCCACCGCTATTTGCACCATGGAGCTACTATTTCCACCTGCGGCTAAGTGCACCCCTACTCTGGTTAGGGGGCGCACCTTCTTCATTTTCAGAAAACCAGAAAATGGCGGGAAGAATTGGTTTGAAAAAAACGAGAACTTCTGGAAGAATTCGGAGGAGATTTTCTCGTGATTTTCTGTTGGACTTGGATATATTTCATCCTGTTGCGTTCTAACAGGGTTGGTAATTGTCTTGGAATCGAAAAACCTGGGATGTGTACGTGGATTTCACAAAACAGAGTTATTGAGGAGTTCTTGGGTTTCTGGGAGTTATGTGTGAGATATTCACGTGGATATGGGTTAGAAACAGTCTGTTATGACATAACAGGGTTGTTTACGTGTGACAAAAACGATAAATAAGGAGTTTACAGGGGAATTAGAAAGAATATCGAGATGTTGTTGATTATTTTTGGGAAGAATTCGTATGTTTGACTTAGTCTGTAGTAACTGGCAGTGTGTTGGAGTATGCTAGATTGAATATGACCAGACGAAGGAGATAAAAAAAAGGAGAATTCAACAGCTGCATGAGCGTGTACAAGTCAAAAAGAAAAGGAAATCTCGGTGATTCCCGTAGGAGCAAAGAGAAAATATTCTTGCATTCAACCGAGAAAATTTAGAGATTATGACGAGAGATTTTCTCCCCTGTTGGCTATATAAAGAGGTTACGTGACTCATAGAAGGGATGGAGAGTTAAGGGACGAAAAAGGGTGAGAAATAGAGTTGCAGATCTTGTCTCTGCTGCTGCCATTGAAGGAGAGAACGAAGAACATAAGACCCTAAAAAACTGTCGTTCATCTACAGTGACAACGACACAACACTGGAGGGTCGTAGTGCTACAGTGACAGTCACAGTTATCATTTATCGTTCTCTGTAACTGTTTGGTTTGTAACAATTATATTTGTTACAAACCCGGTTTTAATCATTTTCTCCCATTTTCATCATTTGTAAACACCTTTTTGAGCAATAAATTATCCTTTGAGCGTGTCTACAATATGAGGAGCTAAAACCCAACATTGGGACAACGGAAGAAGCTGGATTTCACCATTGGGGTAACTTAATTGATTATTTATTTACTATTTGCTTTGATTTTAATGAATTATGATTTCTATTAAATACTCGTGACTTTGTTTGATGGAGCATGCTTAGTTCTAGGTAATTTTGATGCGCCATGCTTATGACCTACGCGTAACATTTTATGAAATCTCCTTTGGCAAAGAATAGAGTTGGTATTTCCTTTGTGTTGATCTATAAATGTCTACAATTAATTTCTGAACCCCATGAACATGAAAAACAGTGAAATCCTGAGTCCCAATAAATTCTTCATCCCGTGACATTTTTTTGTATATATTTTTATTTTATTTTAATTTATTAATTCTTAAAATCAATCTCATCAAGCCTGAGTGAACGACAACTCTATTTACCACTATAAAAATTCTATCATGAGGCTAGGTTGAGTTGCAGATAGCCGAGAGAAGAAGATTTGAGAAGAAGGGTTTTGATTTGAATCTGAGAAGAGCTCGTTCCTGCTGCTATGGATCTGTCGATTGATGAACAAACAAGGAGAATTGATGGGCTTTGATTTGTGTGATACTGTTGTTGAATCGAGAGAGAGGAGTAACTGAATCTAAGATTAGAAATTGGGGTTTTGCTGTAATTGAAGCGAATTGACATATGGGTTCGAGTGAAGAAGAAGAGCAGATGGGTTTTGAATGGAGAAGCTTGAAATATGAGAAGATGGGTTTTTGGTGGAGTTGAGATGAAATTCAGAAATGGGTTTGATTATTCTGCTGCTGCTATGAAGATGCAGTCTGGAGTTGATGTTGTAATAGCAAGAACAATAGAGATGATGAAGCAGATTCAGAAATTGGGTTTTGTGTTGGTTTCTGCAGTGAGTTGAGAATTGAGAAATCAGTTAAGAAGAACAAGATTTTGTGTTGCTGTTGCACAGGGAGTGATGAGAATGAATGAAACAATAGATGTATGTTAGGAAATTGTTGCAGGGAAAGAAGAATGGCCTGAACTCGGCCTGAGAAATGCCAGAAAACAAACGAAACTCTGCCTGAATTTCTTACAGGCGAGTCAACTCAGCGATGACCGACCCATCCGAGTAAGCCAACGCATCCTGACTAAGATCAGCTGATTCATTGGCTGACTCTCTCCTCCCTTGACTCTCTTGACTAACGGTTGACCATATTGACCGTTATATTTAACAGAACATTTACGGAATATTCAGTCTCTGAGGAGATACTCAGGAAACCGGACCAGCATTTTCAGGGAACCGACGACCAATTTGGACGAATTTGGCAGAGATTTACACATGGGTATTTCTTACACATGGGCTTGGTGGACCACTTGGAGATGGGTTTTGAGAAGACCTAATATTAGAAAGAGTATCCTTTTGGAATGAAAGAAACATATAAATAGAAAAGTCTTTCTCTAAACATATAAATCTCCATGAGAGAGGTTTCTACTTGTTTTTCTAGGGTTTCGCATGATAGTTCTTCTTTGCTTTCTATGATGATTTCCAAAAAACACAAGTAACTAAGTTTTATTATTGGTTAAAGATGTAGTTGGATTTTGCAACCAAGTTATTGATTTTATGAATTAGATTTCTCTCAATATTATCGTTTGATTTCTACTGCGTATAATAATTGCATGATTGATGTATTGCAATATGATTGAATGTTTGTTTGGTTGAGTCTAGAACTGATTGAACTCACATCCATATCTATAGCTAATTTAGGGTTCATCATCGAGCGATAACCTTGAATACGAGTAGCATGATATGATTACGGTTTGTAGTGATACACTCTTGTAATCATATGTAGAAATTGACCATTGCCCGAGTTGTCATGCGCAATGTATGACAATTGCATTGATTAGCCTATTTCTTAAACTTAATGCTCCTAGGAATTGAACTTCATTAGCGCAAAGCGTTAGGTTATTCTTTAGGTAGAATTCAAATACGCATCTCTAATGTGTGTGTTGATGACTTAGGAAATTTACGGAGTATTCTTGCAATAAGGTATTCTTTGGCTTTTGATGATAACGAGATTAAATACGAATTTTAATCATACATTCAAAACTTGTTTGCTAATGAAGATGAAACCTTTATCCAATATTTTCTCATCCTTAATTTGAGTGCTTTATTGTTTTGTTTGCTTTTATTTTACTTTTAGTTTATATAAAAATCAGAAAACCCCCATTGTTTTATATAGGAAACCATAACATATTGACAACCTAGTCCTCTCTGTGGGAACGATCCTTTCTTACCCTTGCTATATTATTTATTTTGAGTTGTGAGAAAGTAATTTATTTTTGACGCCTACGACAGCGATCAGTGTTTTACTATAGATCACAAAGATGACGAGTATCTCAATGTTGCTGATGACCTAATGATAAGAAGATTCACATAGGAGGGGTATATTTCCTATATCCATGAACTAGCTACAGCCTATGGAGTTGAAATCATTGAAGATTTGGAACTTCTTGTTCAACAAATATGTGAAGCGAATAGAAACCAGTCTAATCAGAGTATTGAAGAAGCTGAAGAATAAGACATGGAGGAAACAAGGACTAACAAAAGATCTAGAACTCTGGGTGGTGACCGTCATTTTCCCCTTTATGAAATTTGTTGATCTTTATTCCTTTACTCATGGCCATAATTTGTTTGTTAACTTTCGATCATGTTCTTGCCCTCATATACTTTAATTTTTATATGGCTGCCGGTGAAGATACCCTAAAGCTTTTGCTCTTTAGGGGTCCCCATTGTTTGGAATATTCATCCGGTAATTGTGACCTCTTTGAGTGTCGTTGTTGATTTGTTTCCTTTCAACTTAAACTGCATTAAATAGAATAGATCATCATTTGAGTGTCATTAAAGCAAGAATCAAATATTTCTTATGATTAATTCGATACGATCATTACAAAAATTATTTGTCCTAGAATTTTGCTTTTCAATTTTCTGAAAATAGAACATGGACGATAACTTTACAAATGAACACTATGACAACAATTTACGTGGCACTGGGATCTCTTGATTTATTCGTTAAAAGGTTCACCATTTTCACCTATGCAGGTTTTAGTTGAAACTTGATATCTAGCTAGGTGTAATAGTTAGTTGATGATATATTTAGCAGTAGTTGTTACATCAACACCTCGATTTTGTTCGCAAGTAAAATCGATGCCTATTTGCCCAATGCCCATGCCCATCTTATCTTATATCTTCTATAATACAAAACAGAATGGGTTTTTGAGCTTGGACGGTCGGATAACATTTTGAGAGACAAACGTTGCATCCGACCATCCCAGTCTCATCCCAGCGAAAGACATCCGATGGTCGTCATTTCTGTAACCCCTCTCATTATGAATCAAAATTTATTAATCTTTAATTATTGCATAAACTCTTAACTCAAGATATTCAAAGAAACATTATATGAAATCATAATATATCATACATGCATTAATTGGATTTAGTGGTGGCATGATGAATCTAATGGGAAATGAGATTTATTTGTTTATCTCTATTCATAACTATAAGTGAGATATGCATACACACCATTACTTATATGATTTTGTGTTCGTTTTTAGATAATGTATATGATTTTGGAGTGATAATTAGGGGAAAATAAAGAGGCAGACAGAAGATTTCATTGATAAGAATAATAAGGTTACATGGAACAATATTCTTTACATACATGTTAAGGGAATACCAAAAGTCTTCCGTTTTGGACCGCACATCCATGGGCATGGGACCTTTAACACTCCCCTTGTGTGGTTCAATAAAACTTCATATGCGGTGTTTCACATATAGGCTTCGAATGTTGATCTTCAAATGTAGTTCTCTCCTTTATGACTATTGTGCCGAAATCAATTGCCTTACTAAAAATTTGATAAGGAAAAACCCAGTGGGATAAAACCTTGGTATCTCTCTTCACATGTAGTACTTCACATGTTGTCTCGTACTTCACATGTAGTTCATCACATGCAATACGATCTTCAAAGATCAACGATTCTAAGTTAATTGCCTCGTTAAAACTTCGTTAGGCTAACCCAGAGGGACAAAACGTGAATTAAAGAAAAAGAGTACAATATTAAGCAAACTTAGAATATAGTTGGACTCGAATATGTTGCCTCATTAAAACCTTGACAAGGAAAACCCAGTAGGACAAAGCCTTGACGAAGGGAAAAGAGTACAACGTGGCAGATGCAAGTAAAGGTGATTCGTTCCCGATAATCACTTTGCTCTGTTGAAGTTGACTAGTTTCTTCACAGCTCCTAATGCAGAAAAAGCTTGTCGGAAAGACAACAACCTCAGCTAGGAAATTACTTCGTGGTGTTTTGTTGTTGTCTCATTAAAAACCTTGCCTAGTAACAAAACCCTATGGGGAAAAACAACCTCGGTGAAGGAAAATAGTTCAACACACCATTAGGTGCTCCCCCTGATGTCATACAATTTTCATTAGTCTAATGCAGTCAAAAGGAGTTTATCACACTTTACTTTGATGACTTGAATGTTTATAGGACCATGTTGTTGATTCTGGAAGTTACGTTGCTTAACAAACAAACTATCGTGTTTCATTTCTTTGATTCAGATATTTTCATTAATATCAACGTGATCTTTATGTTTTCGACGTTGAACATACTTGATTCTTTTAGTATTTTCTCGCTAAAAACCTTGTCGATTAACAAAACCCTTTGGGAAAAAACTATTCTCGATCGAAGGGAAAAAGAGTACGACACAGCTTCAATTTCGAAGTAAATTATGTCGACATCGTATCCTTAGATCCTCCCCCTGATGTCGGCATCTCCCCCTGATTACTTTCAGAGTTGTTCCACACAGTTTCTTTAGTCATGTACTTTTCGAAACTGAATATCGGTAATGACTTAGAAAATAGTCTACCATATCTCCCCCTATTACTTTCGACGAAGAAGAGATTATTTTTCCTTCATAATCAACAACCTTTGGATTGCAGTTCCTTTAGCATTCATTGTCATGTCTTTGCCGGGATAAAACAAACTCATGTCAATGGTTACTTTTAAGTACATGATTACATTCATTGTACCATTCCAATGACGTTGCGTTGGTGCTAAGCTGTATCTATCTAACAAGTTCCCTGGGGATGTAAAATTTAATCGAGTACGTTATTATACTAAGTACAACAATGCGTCTATTGTACTTAGATATGGGAATTTGATTTACCAACACATCTTCGGCATCTTCGTTTAGACGAAATGGCCAGTTACTTATATTTGAACCTTGACTAATCATGGAAGTGCTATCAGGATGCATGTCTTTGTTAAATTGCCTGAAAACTTTAGACGTATGCAAACTGGTGGAATAATATACCACAGGCTCAGTATTCGGTCGAGCTTTCCCCAGACTTTTCATCTCATATTCGGATTTCAAATAGCTTTTAAGGTCTCTTATTACATCAAGAGTACCCATCATGTATGTACCATCGACATAGATAACTACAATTCCAAATCGGGAACTTTCTTGTGAATACGCAAGGAAAAATACCTTACTTGTCTATCCCTTTCAAATCAAACAGTCACTTAGACGGGTATACCACATCCGCCTGATTGCTTCAATCTATAAGTGAGTGTTATATCTAACTGTAAACGCACTCTGTGGTTTAGAGTCACTTGATTTGGGAAACAAAATTCTATCAAGTACTTTTGTGAGTATCTACTATCTCTTGATTCTTTCAGAGATACGTAGCAATCACATACATATGTTGCATTTCAAGTCCTTTTGAAACTAACAAGCTAACTGAGTAGACGAACACTATGAAGTTCATTACAAAACAATTCCAGGGCTTTGTAAGAAACCTCGCGCCACAAGGCGAGTCTTTATCCTTTAAGACTGCTTTCTTCTCATTACGCTTTGTGACAAATTAATCATGTATGTCCAATAGGATTTACACTTGGTTGGTTAGAACTACCACACCAAATACCTGTATATTTGTAAAAGAACCAAGTTATACCTAGATTGTATAGGCCAAATATGCTCTTCGTTGACATTAAGCAACAAGGAGCTTGGTTCGATCTCATCTTGCTCTATTTCCTCAAACAAGTGTATATGAAATTAATCATCAATATGATCACATGATCTTTCCATTGACTCATGCACATTCTCATAATCCACTTGGGATGTCATTATTCTCTGGAATCATTAAACTTCGGAGCGTCCTCCAGTTTGATTCATGGACATATTCAGAGACAATCTTATGAGATGATTTCTGATGATATAAGTAAGTTGTGCCTTCCTCACTTACTTTCTTTCTAGGTGAGGATTGATCGAACCAAGTGGTCTCTCCAACTTCCTTTATGGAGCCACGGCCTCAACCACACTTCCACTAAGTGTAGTTGCAACACCTTAGTCTATGGTGTATATCCCTTATTGAGGATTTGTAACCTTGCAGGTAGGTTTGCAGCTGGTATGTGTGATCTCGTCACTTTACCGACATCAGTGTACATTCTGAAAATCGAATATTCTTTATCACTTTACATTTACATTTGTGGAGTACAAGAATCAATATGAGACACAATGGGAACACACCACGACAATTCCTGTCGTTCACTTAGAAAATACTTTTTCTTTATCTCCCCCTAATGACGGGAAGACTGTCTCATTAAAGTGATAACCCGTAAATCTAGCGGTAAGAGATCTCCAGACATGAGATTTTAAAATGCGGATAATTTTTGGAAATTCTTGTCCAACATAATCACTTAATCATTTCGATGACCCATCATAGTACGATGTGGAGTCATAAGGGCACATATATAGTGCAACCAAAAGTGCGTAAGAATACAAAATGCCAGGCTTATATCCAGTTACCAACTGGTACGCAAAGAATGGTTGATCAATTGTGGGTCTAAAACGAATAAGTGAAGATGCGTGTAATATTGCATATTCCCCAAGCAGTTAAAGGTAGGTTTGTACGCATAACCATGCCTTAGGCACCATTCGATCATAGAATCAGAGTAATTAAGATGTATCTATTACCATTTATGAGACCAGTTGTGGATTCGACCATAGAATCAGAGTAATTAAGATGTATCTATTACCATTTATGAGACCAGTTGTGGATTCGATCATGAAATCGGAGTAATGAGATAATATAGTTATTGCTATTCTATGAGATCAAGCCGTGGATTTGATCAAAGAATCAGAACAATTGTTATTGCCATTCCATGGGACCAGTCGTGGATTCGACCATGGAATAAGAGCAATTGTAATTAGGAATAATTAACTTTGTGTCTCTATACTAGCAGAGCAAGCTGTCTAGGAGCATTAATTATCCCGATATGAGCTTGTCAGTAAGTCATATCCTTTATATAGTCAGGGTAAACTCGTTGTTTGTTCCTGAAGACGTTATCACTCTATACTAGCAGAGCAAGCTGTCTAGGAGTCGTCCATCACGTGATGCTATATAGAAATAATCACTGAAAGTATTCAGTATTCATGAGATATGTCGTTGTCCAGTCGTGAGACTACATATCCACATGTACTCTGAGAGAAGGTACTCTCCGTTGAGAATTCGATGAGAGACCCGTGTCTCGATACTCGCGTATGATTGTTGAATCAGAGCTTCGTATAATTATGAGTTTGTGAATTTATCCTTTGTCGAAAATCCACCATCTACAAAGTCCGGTCCTAAAGTTGATGACAACATTAAATGTTGTTAAAAATGGTGGGCATAAAATCATCGGTAATTGAGCAATTTGGTCCTGAACAGGATGGGTGTCTAGAACAACAAAATCCACTAGATAAATGAACCTATCAACTTCAATCAAAAAATCATATATGACACCACGAGGAACTTTGACATACTTATCAGCTAACTGCAGTGTCATTTTGGTCGATTTCAACTTACCAAGACCTAGCTGGTTGTACACATGATATGGGAGTAAGTTAACACTAGCTCCTAAGTCAAGCAACGGCTTATCAAGTGATTATCGATCACACAGGATATGATGGGGAATCCAGGGTCTTTATACTTAGGGGGTGTTTGGTTTAAAAGTATTGAACTTAACTGATCAGCTAAAAAGGATTTCTTTTGCACGTTAAGCTTACACGTTCGTGTACAAAGATCTTTAAGAAACTTGGCATAAAAAGACATTTTTCTAATTGCTTCTAACGGGATGACGAATATTTCTATTATTTCGTTGAAAGTCAACTCCTTGTTTGTTGGAACTAATAATCGTAGATACGGGGCTGGGCCCAAAATTGGACCTATCAGGAACATCAGTGGAATCATTAGAGACTTTCTCAGTCTCTTCAACTACTAGCTCCTCTTGGGAGTATTAGGTAGATCTACAGTATGTCCACTATTAGGCATGACTACCTTATTTTCTACCATTTTACCGCTCATATGGGTTGTTATCGAATTCATATGGTTTGATGTTTTCTCACCAGTTAAAGATATTTCATGAACTCATCTATGATTGGGTTGTGGTTAACTAGGGAACTTGCGTTTTTCTCTTTATTTCAACGAGTCAACGATTTGACCAACCTGGGTTTCTAGATTTGAAATAGCTCGAGTGTTTTCCTGCAAAGCCTTACATTTATACATTATAGACTTTGTTGAGAAAATTGATGAAATGTTGCAGTGCTATGAGCTAACATAGTAAGCGACTCCTCTAAGCTAGCCATCTTCTTCTCTAAAGGGTTTTGAGACTCTACTGGATTCTTGGGATATCCTCTCTAGGATTGAGCATGATCCATCCCGTTTTTACACAGGAAAAGTTAACTTTGTAGTTTTCGTCGGTGTTTTAGTCCATGTTTTTAAATTTTGAACTACCTAAAAATATTGGGCCATAAAATTCAAGCCCATAATAGCTCAAAAACTTCTCCACCTTGTGCTGGAGCACAACTTTCCGGGCTACAGAAGCGAGCCTACTTATAAGTTCAAAACTATATATCGAGTGTAAATTTGTGTACCCCTAAAGACCGACATGCACATTCCCCACTATCTTACTAGCTATTTTGTTTACCTAACGTTTTATCTCTTTCCTAAAAACCATTATTACTTATATTTCTAACATGCTACAAAAAAAAATCCATGTTTCTAACGGGTATAACAATTCAAAATATTGAAAAACTAAAGACAAGTCAAGCGAATAATCAATGAGATGGTGGGGAATATCCATCCCACTTTTATTAACACATACTTCTCTCCCACGAACTACAAAACTTCCTATACCATAATGGTCTAAATTAAACACAGACTGGATCACATTTATTGATACCTCTTTCGAAGAAGAGGACCTTTCAATGGGATATACGTTTCTCAAATTTTAGACCGAATAAGTAGAGTTTTTGCATTTAGCGGCGGGTTCGAGTTGGGCCTCCTCAGCTCTGCATGCAGAAGCACAAACACTACTATTTGCAAGCAACTTGTTAAACAATAATTTGCTTTCTAGTGTTTCCATAGTAATAGATAGCAAACAACTAGTGGATATAGTCAACAACAAAAACTTAAAGACACCTCGACGAGCGGAAAACTCTATCACTGAAGCTAAATCGAATTAGCACAGGTACATTATGTAAGCAGGAGACATATTTCGGCAGCAGACTCTATGGCAAAAACAACTCGGATTCAGAGCCTTTAACGCATAGCAACTCACCTGCAAATTTAAAAGCCCACCATATTGTATAGTGTTTTGGATAGGTAAAAAATTGCTAACTTGATGTACTATTTGAATTAAATTTAGTTTATCTTATCTTTCCATAAAAAATGTTTCTACTAGTTGGCTTCCACAAAGTAAATATTAGTTAAATATTTTTGAAAATGATAGTGAACACCCGAATATGGAACTAACAAAGGTTTGCAAATCCCCAATCCAGATAAAGTTTACGATGTATATAGGTGTGTAAATCTCTGATGCATGTAAAATTTATATGTATGTATACAGATATACGAGAATTCTTATAGTTGTTATGTATTGGTTAGATCCTAGCATTTTCTGAGAATAAAATATACTACATCCATTTCTTAAAAAAAAATATTTTCACTTTTTTTAATTTGGCCTATGTTTAGTAACTAAGTTTGAATATCTTATTCAAAATTGTGCATGAAGATATTGCAGGTAAGTAGTAACCTTGGCTGATCCAGAAAATTATGACTTTTTGTTTGTGTAATTTTTGTAGCATAATTCGGTGGTCTCGAAAGTGTAACCTAGAATTCTTAATTTACCAACCCCCGTAAAAGATACTGATTACTGCAATATCCCGCTCGTTTCCGTTCTATTATTATTATACCCCGTAAAAGATATTGATTACTGCAATATCCCAATCTTTTCCGTGCTGTTCTTATACCACAACCAAATGTTCTGATAGATGACAAAAATATGTAAACAACTTTGAAATGAAAGAGAACACTCAGGCAGAGATGCAAAACTACTAAAGCTTATTAAAAAGCAATGCATGAACTCGTTATTACATAATATCTCCTTCAACATTAACATTAACATCACCACACTTCCATATGGAAATGAATCTTTTACATCTCTCCTTCAACATTAACATTACCACACTTCCATATGGAATTGAATCCGGTTTAGGTTCTAACCAATACTTTCCAAACCTGTAAAAAAATATATCTGATATGAAAGTTACACAAGAAACGTAATACACTTGAAAAGCATGGAATAATTCTGAAGATAGGACTAGTTTTTAAAGCTAAACATAAGAAGCGGCCATTTACACCAGATTAAAACGGAAAACTGCTGCTATGTTTTCCTCCCGAATATGTTGTTAGCCACTGGGATATCTTTAAATACAAGCAAAATTGAATGCAACGTCTCCCTACTTGATCGACTTTAAATGCAACAGCCGGTTTGGTTTAGCAAGCATTTGTTTAGAAAATCAAAGTTACTTCTTTTTATTTTCCAATTCTTTGTCAAGAAAATCTATCAATAAAATTTTAGAAAGAGGCTCAAATGGAATGACAGTGATAGTCTACATAGTTTTTCAACCCTCTTTAATGCCTCCAACCTCCAACTGCCCTATTCATGCCATTTTATATATAACACAAAACGTTCATCCAAGAAAGAAAATAATAAAAAAAAAAATTGGGAAAAGCAGAAGAACAAGCTTCTGTTTTTTCCGGACAGAGGAAAACCAAAAGGACCTTGTGAAGTCTCTGATGGAGAAAAACTCAAGTACAGAAAGCCCTACACTACACAAGACCATGAGGCCCATGATGACAAGGGAAATCAATGGCGTCACTGGTAAACAGAATGACGAGGTTTATGCTTTTTAATAGAAATGCAAAGTAGAAGTAGCTTACCTGAAACATTTACACTACTGTTTTGGGATCCACTATCCCTGCAGCACTGCCTTCTCCGGTCATAGCACGATCAGGATCCTGTACACAATGGTATTCATCAGTTCTGTTTTGATTTTTGAATGGAAAGAATATTATCCATCGGTAAAATTTACTATAAAGAACTAAAGATTCAAGAAATTTGGAGCTGATAGCTTTACCTCCATTCCCCATTTAATGTAATCGGGCGACTCGCACGCCTTGTATTCATCAACTAAGCTCTCTATTATTTCTCGAGATTCATCAAATTCAGAAAGATCATTATCCTGGAAGAAAAAATCATAATTCGTGTAAGATGTTCAAGGAAATACTCCCTCCGTCCCACTATTAAATGACCTAGTTCAAGTTTGCACAATTTTTAAGGCAAGTAAGGAGAAAAATATTTTTAAGCATTTTTTACAGTTATACCCTTATGGATAATAAATAGTGAAATTTTGAAATGGTTAATCTCTCAAACTACACCACGAATGTTCGCAAACTTCGTACCATTGAAAAGCATTTTAAAACACCTACGTAACGAATATAAACATGACTATCAAATTATGCATATTTCTTATATTTCTTATAATCAATTAAAGGATAATTTTAGAAATATCTCCTTGTTTAGTGATAGAGGTCACTTACTGGTGGGACAAAATCTAAAAGTAACTAGGTCACTTATTAGTGGGACGGAGGGAGTACTAAATATTTATTTATTCGACTCAACTTCCACAGCACCATGCAAGTGAAAATCATTCTCTTTCATTTTTAGCATTTATAGAAATATTAATGATCCGTTTCTAAACCTGTTTAAGTGATTGACTACAAGCTTTGACTAATAAACATGTGACTAGCATACTGTTTTATAATAAGGTAACAATTTTAAAGTTCACCAGATGCATGGTATATGAACGTGGAAAGTAAGAGAGTTTGTCAAATGGATTAATCAGACAATAAAATCAGGCTTTAAGTTGAATATGTAAAGTAGGTAATAATACATGTGTCTGAGATATAAACCCTGCCCTTTTTTGAAGGCACTTTCAGATCATTTGCTAGATTGAATAAGTTAGATGCATATGTTTAGAGAAGATGATAATAATACATCAAAGGTTACAAGTGTCTCAGCTTGTGACTGACATGTGGATAGGGTATGGCAAAGATAGAGATTCAGATTAGATGACAAAGTGGAGTCCCAACACAGGCAATTCCGAAGAGTGAATTGTGGTGGAATTCATGTTTCAAAATGAAATGCACCTTAAAACAACAAATACACTTAAGAGTGTTTGGCTTACCGCAAACATAGGGAACTTGCGATAATTGTCAAGAAAGGCTTGCTTCTTTCTCAACTTCTCATACTGGCTCAAACATTTGCTGAACAAGTGCCTTATACTCGTATGGCTTGCAAGCATTAAACCGCTAACCTGAGAAGAGAGCATGAAGAAATTTTAGAAATGTTTTATGTATACCTCTGGATTCTTTTGAACCAAAGAATGTCAGCATCAGAAAATAGCGGATTGAACCTATATACACTCAAGCACAAGATAGAACTTACTCTATGAGCAGTTTGAACATAAGGGGACTTCCTAGAGAGTGCAACCTGCAAAAAAAATAAAAATGGATTGAAATGGATACTTAAGTTCTAAATGAAGAAAATGCTTTGTAAAGCATACCTGGATGCTAGCAGGACCCCATTCAATGAAATTAACCAGCTTCCTTTCACGTATTCTCTGCAAACTTTCATGAACCTGATTTTGGAAAAAGAAAGCATAAACAAACAGGCAGAAAAATCAACAAACATTAAATAAGAGTTGATTACTGAAAAAAATTGGACTACAAAAACAAAGTCACCAGCAAGTAGATTAGGCCCTGAGCAAGAGTTGCATTGAAAAAATAAAATCAACAGCATGTAAGTGCAAGTACACCAAAGCTAAAACATCCCAAAGTAATAAAAAAAAAAGTTACTCGAACAATAAAAAAAACTTTGGCTGGTAAATTATCAATATGAAAGACGGATGGGAAATTAATACCAAAAATTAAAATTCATTTAAAATCACAAGGAAATGAATTCAGTGTTTCCTTTTGGTACTTTTTGCTCTTTCCATCCAGAACCAAAACTCATTCACGCAAAAGTTAATGTTCGTAGATAGTTACTTTTTCTTTTCTTTTTTTGTAAATTCATAGATAGTTACTTGAATAACAAAAAAAAATCGTCTTCAGTGCCGCCTACCATAGATCTAAACATATGATATGGTCCGACAATGATATTTGTAACCATGATCCATTTGACAAAAGGAAAACTAACTGGCGATGCCATTTTAACCCCGTGATGTGTAAAAACTGCTAACATTGTTGAACTTCAATGCTCAAAGCCTCAAACTAGTCACTTTTATAACTTACGAATAATGACTACGCCATCATGCTTGCTTGACCATATGAATAATGAATGCTTGTTTTCCCTACTTTTGACAAACTTTAGGTCTCTAGACTTTAGGGAAACAGCATAAATCCTACTTTGACTCCAGGACTAGGGTGTCTAATTCAAACACCAACGGATAAATCCTATGCTAATATTTACAAGAAGACTTAATAACCAAGATGTTGAATCTTCTAGACTAGACGAAAACTGGGTGTACGCAAGTGACATTCCTATTCATTTTGTCTTCTTGAACGTTGAACCAATTCGACAATAAAAAAATATTGAATGAACAACCACTGCCAAGCAGAAAACTGACTTTGCCAAACAAATGTGATGTTTCTTACAGCATATAAGCTATGAACTTCTTAGAAAGGGAAAGTCTAGAGAGAAGTTCACTCAGTATTTTACTTCTATGTAATGAATTACTTATCATGAGAATATAAGATATAAAGATGAAATTTTGGTGATTAAAGAAGAGGTTTTGCAACAAATATTACCTGAGTTGGGTCTACTTCTCCTTGAATGATATTTAATATTGATATATATTTTGCTTGACTAGCTTCCTTAGTTCGAGCATAAGAGGAAACCATGATATTCTTGGTCTGCAAAACCATGTCAGTTGTTTTAGAAGCAGGTTAATAGAAATAGGAAAGTTATGCAAGCATTTCAATCAGCATGGTGATCTTGCCTGCAGAAGTCTTCTCATAACGTCTAGTACTGTAGTTTTGCGGATCACATTAGCCTGCCAATAAAAGAAGTATCAGCATCAGACCATCAG
The DNA here is from genome assembly GCF_003573695.1 of Papaver somniferum. Classification (NCBI taxonomy): domain Eukaryota; kingdom Viridiplantae; phylum Streptophyta; class Magnoliopsida; order Ranunculales; family Papaveraceae; genus Papaver; species Papaver somniferum. The sequence continues at coordinate 762,815 of NW_020649526.1, forward strand.
AACAACTTTTATTAGATGGCATTTAATGCATAATTCAAATACTTCGAAGAAAAAAAAAATGAAAAACAAAAACCAATATGTAAAAGAAAAAGAAAAAGGAATAATCAATAATGGTTATATGCTGCAAGGGTGTGAATTCATGAATTCTGTTCGGTAATATTGGAGTGACCATCCATAACAAAAACCAGGAGAGTAACAGAGTCAAATGTCAAATGCATATACATGCCTGAATTTTAGGCAAATTTAGACCTTGTTAAAAAAAAGTTTCAGGAAAGAATATTTTGTATTTCCAAGCAAGGATTAGAAAGGTCACACTCTGTGATACGAAGTTCAATGGGTTATAGTTCAGGCTTCAGAAAAGAAGCGAGTCATCTTTAGTTTGAACTGAAAACTAGGCTACACATAAGGCTAAGTTAAAAGCCTGTTGAATCACACGAAAGGTTGAGAACTTCTATACCATTTGGGGTTAAGTGTCAAAAAGGTCAACAATGAAGGTGATAGCTTTTCTCAACAATTCTCAGGTAAGTAACTTATTGTCGTTTAGGAAACTTAGCAAGACAACAAGCTCAATCTCCACGCTCTGAGGCAGCACCCAGATCGACCTCTACGATGGTTTTGAGACTTTCCTTATTCTTCCTACATACACCATAGTGGGAACCCCAAAACTCCTAGTGGCAAACAGAAACCAGTTTTTCTCAGCTCTCGGTTACTATATATCCACATTAAGTTTTACCAATATCAAGTAGCCACATAATGACAGCAGCCCCACGTTAAACTTATCTCCTGAAAAGCCATCCTCTATGGCACTCTAAAACTTCTCTACTAAAAACTTTCCCAGACAAACCATATTTCAATATCTAAAACTAAAATCATATTTCTAAAATCATCTTATGTTGAATTGTTGGCATGTTGTTTCATTTATATATTCCATAAACGAAAGTGTTGTGGGGATTACAGACTAGTTACCTTTTATTAGGACTGAAAGTAATTACATGCTACAGTAAAAGCTAATGCTAGACAATTTCATTGCAGATAAAGGTCTAAACTCAAAGGATTGCAAAACAAATAATCTCTGCCTACGGCAGGGACCTTAGAATGGGCCTTCCTTCAGTAGTTTCAAGTTAAAATTACGTTTCAAAACATAATTGCTACAAAATGGATAGATTCGTTGGTAACCTAAGTGTTCCTTATTCCAGCACACTTATAAAAGGGAACTTGAGGATTAGAAATAACCTGACGCTCCACTGTAAGTGGTGTATATCCAGTCATAAGAAAATGGCATCTTGGTGTTGGGATTAAGGATGCAAGAAGGCCGACCAAGTCATTATTCATATATCCCGGATATCGTAGGGTGGTTGTACTTGCTGACATCACAGTAGAAACCAAGGAATTTGTTTGTGCAAATGTAGGATTTGATAAATGAAGACGCTCCACGGCTATTCTATTCAGTGCAGTATTGTCAAGCACGACAACACAATCTGCATTTAGTGTTAGCCGCTTTAGCGTCAAAAGTGAGTTGTATGGTTGGACCACGACATCACTTGTCTCCATCTGATTTGGAAATACACTATATGTCTGAACAAGTTTTTTGCTGTAGCGATCATTCAGAGTCTCCAACAAATATGAACCCATTCCTGAGGCAAGACAAAGTAATAAATCAGTAGGATAAACCCCAAGCTCAAAACATGCCCAGCAGTACCTAAGAATATCAATTGGCATCTTTTCCTTCTAAAAGCCCAAGGCTCAAGGTTCAGACGATTTGGTGTTTTTTCGTTTAAGCATCATAATTTCCATCCATTCGTTTAAGCATCATAATATCCATCCATACGTATTATATCAAAATAAGCTTAACCATTTCTTCCTAAACACAACTAATGCAATTGACTTAGATGTTGAAGATCCCTCTCTTCTTAGAAATGTTTTTGCGTTCGAGCTTCACTAAACCTGTGTGAACTGTGAATGGATGGAAAAGGGAACCAGAGACAATGTGAACTATAATTGTGGGGTAGTTACATACAGTTAAACCATTTAACTAATTTGGAACTAAGAGAAACTCACTAAAACCAGAGTGGCTATGACGGCCGCAACCCAGGAGAGGCCATGATGTTCAGAATAGTTGAATCTCAATTTCAGCGGACTTACTTATCGGGCTTATCCCAAGCCCAATAAGGTAAGTCCAGGAGTACCTCATTAAATTCATACAACGTTCTTGCATATAAACCTTATGAATAAAATTCTATAGCTAAGAAAACCAAAATTTTCAAGTAAAAATAGCAAGAAGAACCAATTAGCTCATAAAACCTTTCATTAGTTCGAAAACATCAAACTGGTGGTTGATGGTAAATATAGAGTTTTCATGTTTACTATCTGATGCGTGTATGCAGAACAATTATTCAAGTTCATGCTGGAAGAGCAGTTTGTGCCCCATCACTGGTTTGAGTAGCCAATCATGAGTCAACCAGGCTTATTAAAACTGAGAAGAAGAAAATAGAATATCAGAAGCAATAAAAAATAAGTTAAATACCTGAGCCAGTTCCTCCAGCAATGGAATGGCATAAGACAAATCCTTCAAGACTATCACTTCCATCTGCTTCTCTATCAACCATGTCCATTATATCCTCTTGGACTTGCTCCCCCTGGTTAAGGATCAAAGGTTAAGTAAACAAAATGAAGCTCATGGTATTCTGGTTACAACAGGCTTGTTGAAATATCCTGACACACCCAAGTGAACAAATTAAAGAATGAGAGAGAAAGTAAAACACCACATATGCCTGGAAGCATTTTAGGTATCTATCATGTGGAAGTTTGTTCAGTTATATTGTTGAGCGACATGCCTATGCAATTTCTAAGAATGTACAATCTTGTTTTCTTCCTGAGCAACTGTAGACTGAAAATAGAGTAGCACTGAGCAAAAAGGACGGAATGATTTGATGGCTTTCAGATTTCAGTACACAAAGAACAATGAGAAGGTGGAAGTGTGCTTATACATTTGTCAATCTTGCGCACCAAAGAGAAAGCAAATCAAATGGTTGTGTGGTTGCGAGGTTCCAGGCATGAAATGGTAAATATGAAGGTTTCTGATACTGCCCCTCATTAATGTTTTCACTTCGCATCAATGCACAAGTCACTAGTAAAATAAGAGGATTCCAATTACACAGTATGAGATACCAGCTAACAAACCTGGTGGTACCCACTAGCCCAGTTATTCCCAGCACCGCCTCCATGATCAGAGACAAATATGTTTTCATGATTATACAGATTGCGATATTCACTGTTTTGAATACCATTGATAACTCTAGGCTCCAAATCTATCAATAGAGCTCGTGGTATATAGTGTTGATCATCGGCTTGATAGAAAAATACATCTTTCCTGTCACCCCCCTGCAACAATTAGATTGGGGAAAACCACTGTCAATGTCAAGTTAGTATGTGCATAGAAGGGAGTACGGACCCTTGTGGATATGTCAACATATTAGATATTTGAAATTCTAAACAAAAAGGTTGAATGTCATTTAAAATTCAACATTTTGGTAATGGTTGAATAACTTATGTACTCTTCTCCCTAAATTGTAGGATATAAATTCTTCGACCCAAAATCATCTTTGGTGATGGCTCTGAAGATATGATACCTTTCAACACATAATGCAATATTATAGTTTAGTAGTCTGAGGTTTAGAAATCAAACCCTAGTATACTTCTATGATATATGCAGCCAACGCTTGCCTTAAAATTCTTCTGATTTCTCCAACAGAGACACATTGTACGATGAAAATTACTTCAACCTCTCCAAGATTTTTTTTTTTTTTTTGCATTAATTTTTAACTAAAAAAAAGTTAACCCAATCTTTTTCAGTGAATTAAACTGACTGATTGCCACAAACAGAAGCAGTTAACTTCAATACATTAAACCCACATGAATCACAAAAATCTTCAATACTGGAGTATTCTAAAATGTTTATTTGAGTAAGCGATTTTCTGTAACAACATAAACTGAAAGAGGCGTTTGTTCTAATTTAACCTAGAAAATACACTTCAAGTGGAACAAATACAAGCGAACAGAAGAAAAAGAAAAAAAAAGCAGTAGACTCTAGAGAGTGAAAACAAGGGTTATGAGAGAGATGAAGGAAAAAGAGCAAAACCTGGGTAGCGAAATCTTCAAGAATCCCGTCTTTGCTGATACCATGTTCAAGGCAAAGTTGCTTCCAAAACTCCATTCCGATCTGGTTTCCACATTGTCCAACTTGAAGTGTAATGATCTCCCTAGGCATTTTTTTTTAATTCTTTTTTTTTGGTTGAGCTCAGGAAGGAAAAAAACAAGGGTTTTCGGAAATGAAAGTTTTAGGGGTTTTTTCTTTTTTTTTATTTCTCTTGAACACTCTCGCAGTCGCGCGAATGAGTTTTGAAAGGAGAGGGAAAAAGTGACGGGCTACCGGTGGGGTGTCTCCACTTTTATTTTATTTTTTGAAGGGCAAACGGGCTCAAAGAGTCCAAATTTATTAAAGTGGAAACTACAGTAAAACCAATCCTTCCTCTTTTTCTTTTTTTCCATGAAAAGAAATAAGATCTCCTGGAAACCAACATCGATCCTTTCCTATAATTCCATCGACCTCAAATAATCGTTCTTCTCGATCTAATTCAGGTGTTAATGAAGATTTACAGTTAGGAAGAAGAAAACCCTAAGTATATTGATTTTTCTATTCCTAAACTAAACTTTTCTAATTTTACCCCTGAATTGGTGACACATAAAAGCCCTATATTTTTAGTCTGCCTAGGGCACCTCAGTCATATAAGACGGCCCTGATTATTAACATCACTACTATATCAATTTTGTCGACTTCTTTTTCTCCATTCTTATTTAATAAACCTCACACTCCGAATATCCTAATTTCATTCCTTATTTAAATCTCTCTATAAGGTAGTATGTATAACTTTAACTTTTCTCTAAATTTGCTCTCTCCGGTCTTTTTCTTGTTTCTTCTTTACTCCTCTCCTCATCATTTCTCATGATCCCCGAGTTATAAGAAAAACATCTTCTCTGTTTTAGTTTATTAACTTATCAGCTTAATCAATTAATTAGCCTGCATGAATGACTCGTATTTGACTCTTCTCATACTAAGACACCTAATAATTATAAATGATTATTAAATTATTAAATTTACTAATATCAATAAAAATAATAGATAAATGTGAAAAATACTAGAACCCCCTACTATATGGGTTCAAACATATAGAAGCCCCACTATATGGATCATCCATTGTCAACTCCATATTTTAAGAAAATGATATTACTAGGCCCAAAAAATCAATTTTTCTTCAGATCTGGCCTATAATTAATTATTACGAATTTTAATAATACCAAGACTACCCTTTAGTATTTATACAAGAGGAATATCAGAAGATATTTTCATTTTCTATTTCATTTTCTCTCTCCGTCTAAACCAGAGCTGCTCTCATAGATTCATTTTCTAGGATTTTATCTATTCGGTTGTACAAGATCTAATCTTCTGATTTGATTTCACATCAACAATTTGCAAGCAAATCGATCTGTGATTTAGAAAGAATCAATTATGTATAGAGATTTTTGTTCTACTCTATCTTCTGCTAAAAGAATTTAGTGGTTTTCGATCTATGTCATCTATGGCTGCCGATGTACGACGAAGAGGAAAAAATGACATTGATCTCTACTTCTGTATCTGTATCTACTGATGATGTTTCCAAATCATCATTTTTTTGTGAATAAGTCGAAATCGAGATGCAGAGACAATAAAATTCGTCATCAACTATTAGATCTGAAGATTCAACAACAAAAAGCTGAGAAAGATAAGTTTCTCCCTTCTAATCATGTTTAATTCAATTAAAATTCCTAGTTATGTGATTCGAAAATAAAATTGACTCTAATTTGTTGTTTCGAAGCTACTTCAGGTAAGGTTTTCTATTTGATTCAATAGGTTTTCCTGATTTAGTAGTTCTACTTTCTTAGTTTGATAAGGTTCTGATTTTTGTTTCGTTGACTTTATTCAGATCGGAGAAGAACATTATTTTTATTGAATCAACAGGTTTTGAATCTAGGTATGTTTAGGTTTGTTGTATGTTTCTGCCGATTTGTTGATAATACTAGTTAAATTCTCCATTTAATAAAAACGCTGATCTTTCATAATTCTAATGGAGCTAGTTGTGGACTCTTGTTGGTGTTTTTATGTTGCTTATCTTGACTACACATGTTGAGTTTGGTTAACGAATCTATGGTGGTGTTGATGGTGGAGATGCAGGTTCTGGAGGAGTATGAGGAGGATGTGGTGGTAGAGGTGGTGGTATTGGAGCAGGTTTGAAAGAGGATTTTGAAGTCAGTGGTGGTGTTTTTCAGAATTGATGAATTGAAGGAGATGATGAGAAGATAAAGGATGAACTATTTTAAGTTTCTACTACTGGTGCTAGTGGTGACATGTAATTAGTTGATTTCACAAGGTTCTCTTCTTTTTTAAATGTTTATGTTTTTGTTGTGATCAAGGTTAACTTTTTCTGATAAATTTACTACGGTAGCATCCCTGTCAATGATTGGTTTTTACTGCTGACTTATGCATCCTTATAAAGGTAGTATATGGATTCTGTAATGTATATCAAAGGGGTCGATGCTTTCCGTTGAATGAATGTATATCAAAAGGTAGTATATGGATATAGGTCTGCACATTACATCTGTTTAACTGCACATTAGACAAGCCATATGCATGACAGTTTGCACATTAACTAGCATTGGCAGACTATATATGTGTAACTAGTAGTTACACATCTAATCAAATGTGTAACTTCTAGGTACAAAAGCTAAATGAATGTGTATCTACTAGTTACACATGCAAATTAGATGTGTCACTTATAGTTACACATGTTAATTTGATGGGATATGCATATGTAACCTAATATGAAACTTCTATCTAACTGTAACATTTTTAATTTTACCTTCTTTTTGTAGAGTCTGTAACTCTGTAAGGGCGAACTATTAAGTTTTGTATACTTGCTCTAGTTTATTCAGTTATGAGATAGATTTGACTATTCTATGTCCATTGGTTTTTGATTTTTGGATGTCCTGTTTTGTTCATTTGTATGAGAAGTTTTCTAGCTGCTATGGTACTGATATCATTTGCTTGTCATGTAGTTACTAAGAAGGCTGACCCAAGGTGCTGGATAACAAAGCTTCCAAGGCTGTCAAAGCTGGAGCATCAACCATTAAGAAGAAGGCTAAGAACATCTGCACATCAGTCACATTTCACAGGCCAAAGACATTGCAGAAGGCAAGGAATCCCAAGTACCCATGTATTAGTGCACTACCAAGGAACAAGCTTGACCATTACCAGATCCTGAAATACCCACTCACCACCGAGTCCGCAATGAAGAAGATTGAAGACAACAACAAGAAGAAAACAAGGATGCTTTCAAGAAGATGTACAACATCCAGACAGATAAAGTGAACACCGTTATAAAGTAAGCCTTCTTGATTACTTACGACTAGATACTTCTTTTTCTTGAAAGGTAGTATATGGATATAGGTCTGGAATGGTTTCACTTAACTCATACATCTGTTTAACTGCACATCACACAAGCCATATACATGACAGTTTGCACGTTTAACTAGCATTGGCAGACTATGGATGTGTAACTAGTAGTTACACATGCTAATTAAATATGTAACTTCTAGGTACACAAGCCAAATGAATGTGTATCTACTAGTTACACATGCTAATTTGATGGGATATGCATATGTAACCTAATTATGAAACTTCTATCTATTATAGTGGTTATATTTATGAAATTGAGGAAAGAACATCATGTCCTAGTAGTAGGGAGTAGTAGTGGATGCAGATTAGACTAATTAGATGCAGGTTATACTTATAGTTACACATGCTAATTAGATGTGTAACTTCTAGTTACACATGATGATTGTATGTGTAACTTATGCTAATATGCATGTGTAACTATTGTTTACATATGACATATGCATGTGTAACTACTGATTACACATGCATTTTGTTTTCCTGGGTTCATATCTATACCCTGCTGAATCAGTTGTGTGATCATTTTTTGCGATATTAATGTGCTAGCACAAGGTTCTCAGGTGTTTGTATTATTCTGCCAGTATAATTACTATCTGAAGCTTTACTTTTTGTTGCTTAAAATGTCCGTTGTCATCGATAATATGAAAATGGCTTAGGTACATCTAGACTAGCGTTGTAAAACGTCTTTCTGTTAATACAGTGCTAACAGCGTCTTTCTGCTGAAGTAGTGATATCTTAATTAAGAGCTTCTCATTCACTTGCAAGGTTAACTGTATTATTTTATGACTGGTAATTGCTTGATAGTCACCTCTCGTTTTTGCTAGTGTTATTCATTTAGAGATGGATTTGCTGATTTTATGTTGACATATCTAAGTCTGATGCATGTGTAACAGCAAGTTACACATGCTAATTAGATGTGTAACTTTTACTTACACATACTGATTTTGGGTACACATACCAATGTGCATGTGTAACTCCTAGTTACACTAGTCATATGCATGTGTAACTGCTAGCTACACTAGCCAGATGAATGTGTATCTCCTAGTTACACATGTTATATGCATGTGTAACTCCCAGTTACAAAATTCAGATGCATGTGTAACCGCTAGCTACACTAGTCAGATGCTTGTGAAACTGAAATATACATTGTTTTATCTACTGTTCATTTTAATCGTATAAATACTGATTGCTTGTTGTTATATTTCAGGTTTTAGATAACTTCACAAAAGCTAATTGCTTAAACGTGGTAATGGTCTCGCTGGAACTGGAGTTGACGCTGAATACACAAGTCAGATGCATGTGTAACTCTCAGTTACACTAGATAGACACATATGTAACTCTCAATTACACTAAACAGATGCGTGTGTAACTTCTTGTTAAACATGTTAAGAAATTATTGTAAATGAATATTAAAGTAATAATTGTATTTTTTTTGTGTTTTTTTTGATGTCTAGTTTTTTGCATATATATACAAGTGTAACTTTGCATTACACATATCATAAGGATGTGTAACTTCTGGTTACACATGCCATATGCATGTGTAACTTATGTTTACACCTTCGCACTGTATTTTAATAATTTCGGGCCTAGATTTAATAATTTTGGGCCTAAATTTAAATTTTATTTAATTATGGGCTTGACAATATGCATAAGGGTAGCAAGGTCTTTTAAAAACTCGGGACCTAGATTTAAACTTTTTTTAATTAAGGGCCTCATATTATGAGTTATCCATGGGTTGGGCCTGAGCCTAATTTCCCCTAGATAAATATCATACTTAACATATGGTCAAACCATTAAATTTCGTGGTTAACTATTTTTTTACTGAAGTCAAATCGAGCGACCGTTTTGAGTTTCATATTATTTTTTTATCGGGTATCCGATTGACGCTTTCTAGTAGTCCAATTCGTGTATTTTTCTGAGATCTATCTAATGGTACTATTGGTTTGGCAAAATTATTATTTAATGAATTATTATATTTATTGTTCCAATTTAATAAATTAAGTCATTATGCGGCGAAATCGTGATTTATCTAGTAACATTAGATTGACCTGGTTGAGGGTTCTTACACGAAAAATCTCTAATATGAGGTATATGCCAATCTAATCAGATAACGTCTATATTCTCTTTGAGTTATGAGTTGAAATCTCTCCCGGCGAGGAGCACATCCATATAAGTTAAGTTGACATCTCATGAAGAAGAATACCCGCATGATAAAATTTGGTACCAATAGGTTAGAGTATCCTCGTACTATATAAAATGATGTGAGATCGTTATTCACTCACTATGAACTGGTTGTCGATAATGTTCAGAGTAGCTACTGAAATCATTATGAATAAATAATCCCCTTTTCAAAGGAATTATCGACAAAGTTTATATGATTGACGATTGTGGATGTCAGTCAATATTGACTTTTTCTATCAAAGATGCTACTAATATTTGGTCTCAGCATCAGTTACAAATTTGATGTTTATCGAAAAGCTTCATGAAAAAATTAAAGTCACGTGTTATTCAACGCCACCCTTGACAACGAGTTTCCATAGAAACTTAATCAGGTTGATGGAAGTATAGTTTGGTAGTTTTTAATAACTCGACATATCACTTGGGTATCTATATATAGATTTTAAATGAAACTTTTGCTTGTCGGTCATTGATGTTGTATCATCCTAATGATGCTGGTTGTTGATGGTGAGTATTTTATTGTTCTTGTGCATTCATTGAATGATTTATTTAATTCATTTATACAATATTTCGAACTTATTACTCATGAAATCGTTGTCATGTATTCTGTTTGAGACGTGCTACATTCAATTGTTGTTACTACTACTACTACAAGATTTTTAAATTTGATGAGTCTTCCCATCATTTGGGGGAGAAAGGCCTATCGCCTGAAAAACCGCGTGAGGTATCCTGGTTTTGCACAAAAATGAACCAGGATGTATCTCATCTAGATGTTTTCAGCAACGAAGAACATACAAAAGATTTGATATCTCAGAAATTGCAAATCAAGTTTCTTCATGAGAAGATGTGCATGTGATATCTAGTGTGTCATTTAGGACACATCACAACATAGATGACTAATGGATTTAAAATATTATGAACCTTCTAAAAGGAAGAGCCAGCCGCAATCATTGAAAGATAGTTCTCTCAAAGAGACTATCAAAGGAAGATCTGATTTCTCTGAGTATATGTCTTCTATAAAGAGAATGTCTCTGCAAAGGTTGTGGAACTTCAAAATGAGAAAATTCCAATAAAGCATGCACGAAATAGAGAAATTTATGATCGTCATCCTATGATTGTTCGTGACATATTCAAAGTATCCATTGATACTGCCACAAATGATATTGGTTTTTAAACCAGTGCATACAAAGTGTCACCAAAATACATAATGATTGGTTAAACTGGAAAGGAGAATCACGAGCAGAATAATTATTTCTCGTAAAAATGCATGGTTTTGGTACTGCAGCCCGACACTCGATAATATGAGATACTCTTAGCCACTGTTGAGTGTTTATAATACCAACATCCGATAATGTAATCCCTAGTGGCTACATGTGGGTGTTTGTGCATAGTGAGAAAAGCAAAGTCAACTAATGACACAAAGTCTTTCATAGAAACCTGAGATGGATTACAAAGAAACATATTCCCTTTATATTAAGTAGACATAACTATCTGTTTTGGTATTTCATTAATTTTGGTAGTTCTTAAAAGACTCGACGTGCATATAATAAATGTGGTTACCGGGCATCTGCATGAAAAACTAAATAAAAATGTTTGTATAAAAGTCTCTGAAGGTTTTCAGTTCTCAATAAAGACACCATGTCATGTGTATTCACCAAAGTTTAATCGAGCCTTGTGTGGCTAAAAAATATCTAAACAAATGTGTATTATTGTGAATACTTATTTTATCCAGGGATATATGAACAATCTTATATGCCCATGAACTATGCATCTGTTAAATTGGATATATACAACATCAAGTTGATTGGAACTTCTAAAATCTCTTTAAAGCACAAAAATGTTTAAAGTAGGAGTCCGAGGTGAAATACCTCGGTAAAACAAGGTATTGATATGTTGATTGAGCAATTTAGCTAGCAGTCCATTAATTTCTCCAACTTTAAGGTTTAGATATATTTAAATGGACAAGTTGGCACAATTGCAGTTGTCTGATCTCTTAATTTTAAGATTGACCATTTTACGCCTCAACAAAGGAGATGTATCACTCTGTGGTTTGTGTCACGCAAAAAATGTGTAAATGGTATATTAGCTGAAATATGTTGTAGATAACTGATATTAGGTTTGATGTCAATGTAAGTCTGGTTCCACTCAGCACCAAAAATGAATGTATGTCCATAGAATTTCTTAAAATGCGGTTCTCTGATGATTACATGTATTTCGTTTTTTTTTTACCACACACATTTTTTCCTGACAAGATTTGAAAATTTTTTACCAAGGCACAATATTCATGACGGTCAATATAGCTCGAAATGCGGTACTTTTTGTCGGTCAAGTTTCTACCCTACCCAATTTTCTGACAAACGTTTTAATGTGGCAACATTTTCATCGTGACCAACTTCAAAGAATTCGCGTGGGATATTCTCAAAAGTCCACGAGCAGAATAGCGACAAGGAAACATATACCTAAATTGATAGTCATCCAAGGGCGAGTACTATGTGAAAGCGGTTTTCGGTGGATGACTCACCAAAGCCATGTTATTTTGTATGTTGCCACCTACATGGAAAATTGGATATCTAATGTCATTAGTTTTTAGTTGTCTTTGTAAAAGAGAATGAAAGTAGCAATAACAATTGTTTCTCTTTAATTCTGTGTATACTTTTACGGATCTCATGTACATTTTGTATGATGTTGTAGCTTGTGTTGTTAAAGTAATCGAAGTGCTTGGCTAGTAGATACAGTTACAACATTATTCTGGTACTTTTTTATGTTATGTTTTTGTTTTGATACAATCAGCTGGGCTAAATCGCAAAACCAAAACAAACAAGAAAAATGCTTCAAAAAAAAAAAAAAAAAAAAAAAAAAAAAGTAGATACAGTTACAACATTATTCTGGTACTTTTTTATGTTATGTTTTTGTTTTGATACAATCAGCTGGGCTAAATCGCAAAACCAAAACAAACAAGAAAAATGCTTCAAAAAAAAAAAAAAAAAAGAATAACAAAAAAACAAAACACATTGCATAAAGCCCATCACCTAAAGTACAATTTCCTACTGCTGTCTTCAGAAAGAATAGTCTGAAACTCAGAACTAAACTGACTGGACTGTAGTCTAATAAACTTTCTACTAGGATGAAAACTCGCTAGAAGATCAGCTGCCCTATTAGTTTCCCTTTAACAATGTTAAATTTAACACCCACAAAGCTCTCCAAAAGTAAACAAACCCTTATCCAGATATTCAGTAAATTCCAAGGTGGCTTAGGTTCAATCTTCCTAAGTAGAAAGAAAGTAACCATGAAATCAATACTGACATGAATTTTGCGCATATTATTCTCAATAGATAATCTCAAACCTAACTCAACCCCTTGTAATTCATGAGATGCCACTGAAATAAGTTGACTTCCTCCATAAGCAAAACCACAACTCCACCACTTTTAGTCTTTAGAATAGCCCCAAAACCAGCAAAATTTTCTTTTAAAGACCCATCAGAATTTATGATGACTTCATTTTCATCAGGACCAACCCATCAACATGGCTTCCAGATTTTAGAAGTAAAAATGCAATTTACATTCCAGTTCATCATAAAATATCTATTCTCAAAGATGTCACTACATGACTTGACATGAGCACCCAATTTAAGTTGGATATGTATAATAAGAAGACTAACTTATAAAATAGATATCTTTTTAGCATCAAAGATTCTGTTATTTCTTTCCCTTCAAATCTGGTAAATGAAACCAGTGAAAACCAATTTCTTTATAAAACCAATTGAAAACGCCGGGGTACCAAAATACAACACCAACTTTTTCTTAGGCAATCAGTATGGACAAACTCAACACAACTCCGAGAGTAAAAATTCAATGAAGGAAAGTGCCTAGAGTTATATCTCACTATCTCTCGTTGTTAGAACGTCTACATAATTCAATCCGTGAACCTAACTACAAAGAGAGTTCTTGGACAGTACCAAAGGCCAATGTCCAAGAATCAATCAAGTATTTTCCAACTAACAAGGGTGGACCTAGCTATTGTGATTGATCAATGCAAAACCTGTGATATTTCAATTATAAAGATAAACAATATAATGCGGAAAAAGAAATAACACAGACACCAGAAGTTTTGTTAACGAAGAAACCGCCAATGCGGAAAAACCCCGGGACCTAGTCCATATTGAACACCAAACTGTATTAAGCCCCTACAAACACTAGACTACTACTAATTAACTTCGGTCTGGAATGTAGTTGAGCCTGAACTCAGTCTCCCATTGATTCAGGTACAGTCGCTCCTTACGCATCTTGAATCCCAGCAGGACTCTGCGCAATTGATTCCCTTAAACGGTCTCACACCAACTAAGAGTTGCTTCAACTCAATTGACGACTTTAAACCAAATCTGCCTCCCACAGATTAAGCGTATTTATTGATTTCCTGATTTACGATCTAAACAGATGATCAGATCAAACGATAGATCCAGGTGATGGAAATCGATAGCAACTTAGACAAAAGTTGGGATATCCTCAAAATCCGGACTTATGCAACCCGAAGCGCAACTTAGATTATTATTCATCTCACAAGTATAAAACTTGCGAAATCAACAAAGTATGAGACGAGGAGACTTTGTGGTTATTATGTATCTTGATTGATGGAGCAAGGATCTACAAACAATCAAGATCAAGATACGCAAATTATCAAGATAAAAGATAACTGGACCTGGTTTCATGAATCCCAATGAAGTCTTGTAGTCGCTAAACCCTAAAAGGGTTTCTGGAGAGGACGACTCTAGATAAAACTAGGACAGACCAAAAGGCAGTGTCAGGGTTCAAAGATCCCAGTTGCCAAGAGTTCCCCTTATATATACTTCAAAGACTAGGTTGTTTTAGGTTTAACCTAAGATAGCTTTGGAACCAAGAAATCAATATTCACCGTTAGATGAAAGCTTTGAATCTTATTCACATATACAAGATATACATTATGGTTAGGTAAACCGTAACCGAACCGTGTATAAAAATTATGTTCAATATGGTTAGCCGAGACTAGACTGTTTGAACTTAAAAGCTTAACACTCATTTTCATGTTCACAAGACATTAATTTTGAGTCACAATTATGTGATCAAATGAGTCTAGTGTTTTAGAGAATTGATCAAATGCAAATTACTTCAAGGAAATAATTTAATCGCAATTGAATCACAATTGACATAGTTTATAAATGTACAAAGTACAAGGACTTAAACTGTTCGTGAATCGGCCGAGTCAGAGTACGTGGACCGGTTTGCAAACTTACATGCAATGACCGAGTTCCGGAGTCAACAGGACTACTCAGTTCATAAATCAATTTGCACACTTATGCAATCAGCGAGTTTCAGACTCTTACAGAACTTTTCAATTCACGTACCGGTTGGCAAACTTTGAACTAATTCAAAGTTCCAGAGTCCACAGAACTTTTTAGTTCACATACCGGTTTAGAAACTTTGGACCTTTGCCGGTTCCGGAGTTCACAGAACGTTAAGTTTACGTACTGGTTTGGGTATTAAACTGGTTCTAGAACATAGAACTGTTTCGGCTCGCATATCGGTTTGATTATTTTAATCCGGTTCCCTTACCACAGTTCCACAGCGGTTTGTGTACGAACATACCTATCCGGATCACGCAACAAAAAAAAATTCCCATGACGTACATACGAGTATGCATATCACACAAATCTGAAAGTCGGTATATATCTACTCCCCTACGTGTACGAATATATGTAATACGACCTTAGACATATAACAGTTTTCTCAATTTATAAGACTGATAACCGTGTCTTGTATTCCGAATATAGTAGTTCTATATTTCTTTAAATCGATTTGAAACATTCATGAATAACATCAATGAACATATCACTGTTCCAGGCTATTTTCGAACGATAAACTTGAATCATGATTTGGTTCCAAATAATAAATTGTTTTCCAACAAATTTGATCAAGCATGAACAAATGTTCATTAAGCATAGTCATTATATTTCGAGAAATCCGTAAACTAAATAATTAGTTCTCGACTTGAAATTCTTGTCTATGCAAGCTAGTCTAATTAGTTATGCGACAATCGTCTCAAGATAGAAAAGTGAATATAACTTGAGGAATAGGCGGTTCAGTCTTCACCAACCTTTTGTTGATGAAGTTCTCCAAAAGCTTCGATTGATATTCGCCTTCAAACGGTAGAACGCAAAGGATAACTGGTTCGTTTCTCAACTCCACTATCCTAGACCAAGACTTAACTAATTGTAGACTAGAAATCAAGATATAGTTTTGGCAACTAAATTTGACAACAACCTTGATATAGCAACACTTGTGATTTCGATCGAGGAATGCTCTAACAATCTCCCGCTTTGTCAAATTTAGTAACAAAACTATTTAATACATATTGATAACAAAAATAAAGTTTTGAAAAAACTTCTCGATCCACCATGTCTTCTTGATTTCCTTAGTTTCTCCAACCCTCTTTGAAATCTTCGTTATTTCAAGTTGCAATGATTGTAAACGTGTTCAACTCAACATCATTGTTGTTGAAGAACCAATTCCATAGTGATAACAACTTTTTGAAAACAAATATTCTCAATCGTTGTTATACAGAAACATGATATTAATATCTTCTCTCCAAAGTTCAATTGTATCTTAACTCTGAAGTAATACTATGTTGATATGTTTCTCCCCTTAATCAATACTTACATCTTTTGTTTAATAGGTAAACCTATTAAACTACTAATTACCCCCTACATTTTATGTAGTATGAAACTATTAATTAATTCTCCCTTTTTTGTCAATAAAATTAACAAAGGTACGAAAATCGCGAGATCGTAATGAATGCAACCAAAAGATATCTCAAGTTTTAAGGAATATGGAGATACTACATAATAACAAAGTTAAATGGAACTCCTCATATCAACTTATTTAGATGATATCACATAGTAATAAATACTTAGCGCTCATCCTAGGAGATTAAAAAGATACAAGCATCCCTTTTATAATTCTACGGCCACACTCCCCACAAAGATATAACAATTAACCACAAGTTCATTTAAGAATTCTCCCCCATAAAATGTCATTCCCGAGAGAACAACACGAGTGACTTTTCTATCGTGAAAAAAAAAGGATTCAGATGAAAACAATTCCTTACCTGGAACTCAAGTTATTTTTTTCCCAAACGATATAGATAAGTTTAGAGGCAATCAGGAAACTTGATTTAATGAACTAAAACAACACCAATAGACTTCCATAAGTGTTGAAACGTTGCAGTGTATAAAGGTTTGGTGAGAATATCAGCCAATTGTTGTTCTGAAGGCATAAACTTAATGCTGACAATAACATTTTCATAGAGATCTCTAATAAAATGGTATCTTATGTCAATGTGCTTAATTCTTGAGTGCTCAACAGGATTCTCAGTAATTCGAATCGCGCTTGAGTTATCACAAAAGATCTTCATTGTTCTAGAATCGATTCCATAATTAGTAAGCATTTGCTTCATCCATAAAAGTTGAGTACAACACGAACCTGCAGCGATGTATTCAGCTTCGCATGTTGATAGGGATTGAGAGTTTTGTTTTTTGCTTTGCCAGGCAACAAGATTTAGTCCTATATAATAAAATCCTCCAGATGTACTTTTTCTATCTTCCACACAACCTTCCCAGTCTGCATCGTAATATGCTATAAGATAAGTTTTACTGTCAAATGTATAAGAGATACCACAATCGATAGTATGATGTACATATCTTGTGATCCATTTTGTAGTTGCAAGATGAGATTTTTTAGGCTTAGCCTGAAATCTAGCACAACAACCAACGCTAAAAGCGATATCTGGTCTTGTTGCTGTTAGATATAGAAGACTTCCAATGATGGATCTATATAGTTTTTGATCTACATCAACTCCATTTTCATCCTTATGCAACTTCCCCGTAGTGGGCAAATGAGTTAATTTGGGGGTACTTTTCTCAAGAAGAAATCTCTTAACAAGATCTTTTGCATACTTTTCTTGAGAAATATAAATTCCATCCTTGTGTTGTTGAATTTGTAGCCCAAAAAGGATCTTAATTCACCAACATTTCTCATCTCAAATTTCTTGTCGAGAGAGGTTTGAAACTCTTTAGCATATTTCTCGGAAGTAGACTCATAAATTATGTCATATACATAAATTTGAGCAATAAGAAAATCCTTCCCACTCCATTTGGTAAATATAGTCTTGTCTGCTCCTTCTCTTGAGAATTCTTTACGACGAACAAAAGTAGTAAGCTTTTTATACCATGCTCGAGGTGCTTGTTTTAATCTATATAATGCCTTATTGAGCTTAAAGACATGATCGGGATACTCTGGACTTTCAAAACCTTTAGGTTGAGCAACATATACCTCTTCCTTCAAACATCCATTCAAGAATGCAGATTTTACGTCCATTTGAAATAGCTTAATATTAAGAAAACAAGCATGAGCTAACAATAGTATTATGGACTCAAGGAGAGCAACGGGAGGAAAGGTTTCGTCAAAGTCAATTCCTTCAATTTGTGAGTATCCTTGAGCGACAAGTCTAGCCTTATTTCAGACCACTGTACCGAAATCATTTGACTTGTTTTTATATATCCATTTTGTACCAACAATATTAATGTTAGGGGGAAAAGGTACAAGTTCCCATACCTCTTGCCTTTTGAATTTATTTATCTCTTCATGCATTGCATTCACCCAGAAGGGATCATTCAGAGCTTCATCAACATTCTGAGGCTCCACTTGCCAGAGATAACAACCAAAGTTGCAAATGTTTCTGAGTTGATTTCTCGTCTTAGCAGTGGACTCAGTACCTCCAATAGGATTGTCAGTATCATGATTCCTTTGAATCCACAAATGTCGTGGAGTGGCGTGTTCAACAGGAACACCCTTAGTATGGTTTTTCTCCTCGTCATCAGAAACGTCGAGATCAGTAACCATTGTACAACTTCCACTGATTCCGGAACTTCTTTAACTTTGTTAGTTATCTCCAAGGGAGGCACCTCAGCAGGAGAGTCATCATGATGAAGGTCCTTCAAATCATCAATGATAATATTTGTTGATTCCATCATGACACGAGTTCTGAGATTGTAAACTCTAAAACCACGTCTGGCAGATGCATAGCCAAGGAAAATACCTTCATCACTTTTTGAATCAAATTTTTCTTTCTGGTTTCGATATTTGAGAATGTAGTACTTAGTACCAAATACACGAAGATAATGTAAGTTAGGTTTCTTACCATACCATAACTTATAAGGAGTATTCAGAGTTCGTGAGTATAGATACACACGATTGATCAAGTAGCAGGCTGTAAAGACTACTTCTCCCCAAAACTTTAACGGTAAGTTTTTGTTATGGGGCATTACCATAGACATTTCATGTATACTTCTATTTTTCCTTTCTGTAACTCCATTTGCTTGCAGAGTGATAGGTGGAGAACATTGTTGAATAATACCCAGTTGGGCACAACATTCAAATACTTTGGTATCTTTGAATTCAGTTCCCCGATCGCTCCTAATTTTCTTTAGTTTACGACCTTGTTCACTCTGGATTGTATTAACAATAATCTTGAATTCACTTAGGGTCTCATTTTTGTGAGACAAAAACGCCACCCAAGTAAATCTGGTGTAATCATCAACCATTACCAAAGCATTTTTCTTCCCTCCAACAGTAGGTTGTTGAATGGGTCCAAAGAGGTCCATATGAACTAAATCAAGTGGAGCTTTGGTGGCAATGTCTCGAGATGATTTATGCGAAACTCGTACTTGTTTTCATTTTTGACAAGCTCCACAAACACCATCAACCTTGGCATTGATTTTGGGTACTACTCTGACAAGTTCTTTGTTAATGATCTTTCCAAGAAGGTGAAAATTGATGTGACCAAAACGCTCATGCCAAAGGTGTGTAGATTCCACCTTGGTCAGATTGAAACAAAGATTTTGACTGAATATCTAACAGATAACAGTTATTTTTGCCACGTATTCCCCAAAAATTACTTTTTCGGATTTATCTTTAATGTCATATCATTCGGCACTGAAGATAACTTTATGGTCTTTGACGCAAATTTGACTAACAGAAAGAAGATTTGCAGCCATACCTTTGACGTAAACAACATCATGGATTTCAGGCACGCCAGATAACTTGATCGTTCCCTTTTTGCTAATATAGCAACAACTCCCGTCTCCGAACATCACAAGACCTCCATCAAATTTGCTTGAGTTCACGAACCATGAAAGATCGCATGTCATATGTCGGCTACACCCACTGTCAAGAAACCATTGAAAAGGTGAGGATGACTTTAAAGAAAAATATCCCATACTAACATCAATGTTCACGGAAAAGGAATTTTTTAGTATTTTAGAACTCATAAGGTTAAACAAAATTTTTCTAGCTTTCTTATTAAGATTGCTAGCAACCTTTAATTTCTTCCTGAAGAGTTTACACATATGTTGACAATGATTAGGACCATTACAAAACATACTGCTCGGTTGAACCCACCAAGCGTTGGTATGTCAAATTTGGTTGTCATATTTAGTTCCAAAACTTGAGTCATTTAATTAGTGAACTAGAGTCAACTTCGTTAGGTTAGGCTAGAAACGATAGAAATATTGTGTTCCAGTTACTAACGAGGATCTTAAGATGGATTAAAGACAACGAAGACATTATCCTATAGCTTGAGGTTAGTAACTACATACTTGAATTGTTCCATTTCTATCTTGTTTCTTTCAAATCTTTTAGATTAAAAAAATAACATGCGAAGCTGTATATATTGTATATAATACTCTAGTGATGAGACATGATCATAATAGTATGATCATAGTATTAGGGAATTAGAATACGAAGTATAACGCTTATCTTTTGAACTTCATAGATATGACATCGACATAATATTGTATATATTGTTATGATTATGTGCTGGGTTATGGTGAAGATTTCATCCGAGGAAACAATGTTTTACATTTGTTAAAAGGAAGTACATTCATGAAATTGTTTCGTGAATAGAAAGGGAAATCATTAGGCTTATTGGTCCGGCTATTCATTGCAAATCTTTGGATGACCAATATGTGTGAGATGGTAGAACCGATCTTAACTTGGGTTATGTATCTTGGTATAACTAATCACAATGCCTAACTTATGATTTGGTATGGCCGGTTTTTGTTAATTGGTGTAACCGATCCTAAGTAATCACCATGTGATGGTATGATCGATCCTTGTACTTGGTGTGACCGATCATGAGTGTTGTGTGACCGGTCCTTGTAATTGGTGTAACCGGTCCTGGTAACTGGTGTGACCGATCACAAGTAATACCATGTGTATATGGAACCGATTCGTACAACTGGTGTAACCGATCCTAGTGACTGGTGTGACCGATCACAAGTGTTTCCATATTTAGGTATAACCAATCCTAGTAATTGGTAGAGCCGATTGAACCCATGTATGTGATTTGGTATTTGATCAATCACATAGTAGTCTTGGAAAACAGGCGAACCAATTCTAAACTTGTTTGGAAATGTGGTATAACCGATTCCAAGAATGCAAATCCATGTAAATATGAAATAAGGATTTGTAGTGAAAAGATGTCAACATACTTTGAACATGAGCAGTAACTCTTATCATTTATTGTTCAAAGATATTCCTTAGTACTCAAGGTGATCTTGTGCCGAAATAAATTAAGAATCTTTTAATTAAGGGGTTTGGTTTTATATGCTTTAATTACCAGCAATTAATGCATATCTCTAGAGAATAAAATTTAGTAATGTACATTTACTAATTAGATATTTTCTATGGAGAGATTTCGGAAATACTGGACAAGTATTTATTGGAATTAGGAAAACCGAATTTCGGCATTCATTGCATATCTTGAGAATATCTTTGGTTTTGTAAATTCCTTGGTGTCCAAACATCCTTGGTCTATAAATACCTAATTTTGCATTTCCGGCAAACTATCCTAAGAGCCAGGCAAAATTCATTTTTGTTGCTTCTGGTGGAGCCGTCTATCCGGAGAGAAAATACCCTAATTATGCGAAATCTCTTACGACCGCTCGTTTAAAGACTTTTGTGGGATCAAGAAGATCTACGAGTATCGTTGGTGCGAAACTAGATAATTTCAGTGTTATTAGTTTTTGATTTTATTTTATTGATTAACGGTTGTTGAAACTTTGATTGCACCTAGTTTGTTTATTCTTGAGAACCTTCTCTTTTGATATAAGGATCACTCAAACTAGATCAAAGATTTAACGTTTTTACGGATCTAAGTTTTTCTAGATCTGTAAGATAGATTCATTGATTTTCCATTGTTAACAAACTCTGTTCTGTGCAACAAATCAATAAGGAATCAAGTTTCTTTTTGCAGGTTGTTACTTTGAAGATTAAATCGAAGATTGAAGACTTTGAAGATTTGGAGACTTTATTCTTGTGTTTTGATCTTGGTGTGACTTTCTCTGACTTGATTATCCGGGATTAAAAGGTTGTTTATTTTCGATAAACATAAGCTTTTTGAGATCAACAAGTTGTTTGTGATTTTATCATAAACCTTGTAATCGAGATTGATTATTTCGGTAATCATTGTCTTGTTTGATCTCATAACCTAGGAGCTTCGATATGGTAACGGGTCTTAAAAATAGAAGATCCGCAACTGTACTTTTATCATATATTTCGGTATTGTGATTAGAAAGTGAGTTTGTTTACCAAACAATTTTGATCCTTTACTGTTTGGAATACGATCCAAAGAAATCTTGTCTTTCCAGTTGAAAAATTGGTAGAAGAAGTTATTGTGAACCATTAAGAAGATATACTAGATTTAGTCCTAAAGACGACGCTTGTTCTGCTAGGATATCTAGTATCAAACGTCTATTGAGAACTTCGGTTCTGCTAGATGTTATCAAACAAGAATATTGCTGAATCTGAGTAACTAGGATTTTAGATTGCTTGGTATCGTCTACACGAAGTTGCAGGTTTACTTTTTGTAGCGCCTTAATTCATTGAGTATTCAAAACTGGACTAGGTCCCGGGGTTTTTCTACAAGATTGTAGTTTTTCTCGTTAACAAAATTCTGGTGTGTGCTTTACTATATTTCCGTATTATAATTGTGTTTATATTATAATTAAAGTAAATACACTTGTACGTTAACTAGGCACTTGATATTGATCTTATAAGTGATTCGTCCTTGTACCGTAACTATTATCAAGTGAACATCTTGTTGTTGTATTATCTCGATCTTGTATCCATAGACGATCACACAAGGTGTATTGTGATTCGCTACTTGGCTTGATTTCTCACATTGTTAGGCCAGTCCGGACTAACCTGTTCCAAGTGGACACCATGTTGAAATATTCCTTTAGTGATTGTTTCTTAAAGAGTTTTATACACGGTGGGTCTTGAATAAGTTGTAATCAAAATAAAAGATTGTGGTGTATTGGGTACCCCTCATATTTTCACAAGAGATTTTTTCGAGCCACTTTGAGTCGGAATGGTTTTATTGAAGCCTAAGCCTCTTTTATCTCCATTTTTACGACAATTCATGACACATGAATTAAGAAATTTCTCGAATCCACAAATAGATTGGGAGATATTTCAACAGGGTTTCAAAATCCCAAGAGTTTTGTTGATAGCGGATATATAATGTCCCGCACCTTCAACTTATTAATTCGGATCTTTTCATCCAATTTATCCTGGAAAGTCTTTTCCCTTTAAAATCCTTCACAAAGATTGACAACTTTGATGTATATCTCATAGCAAAGTCCATCGATAACTCTTTTTAATTTGTGTTTCTCATGACACAGCTTATCGATCATCTTCTTTACATCATTACCGAAATCAACATCGATGGTTTCTAAAACACACTCGGGACTTGGTACGATATTTGCTGGTGATACATTTTTTGAGATTTCGTCTATGTCTATATAATCATACTTCTTCAAACACAGACTTGTTAGGTCTTAACGTGTTTGCTTGCTCTGATACCAACTGAAAACGCCAGGGGTACCAAAATACACCACCAACTTTTTTTAGGCAATATGTATGGACAAACTTAACACAACTCCGAGAGTAAAAATTCAATCAAGGAAAGTGCCTAGAGTTATCTCTCTCTCTCTCTCTCTCTCGTTTTTCGAACGTTTACATAATTCAATCTGTGAACCTAACTACAAAGATCAATGTCCAAGGATCAATCAAGTCTTTTCCAACTAACAAGGGTGGACCTAGCTATTGTGATTGATCAACGCACAACCTGTGAAATTTCAATTATAAAGATAAACAATATAATGATGAAAAACAAATAACACAGACACCAAAAGTTTTGTTAACGAGGAAACCGCAAATGCAGAAAAACCCCGGGACCTAGTCCAGATTGAACACCAAACTGCATGGTTTTTAAAATCGTGCGATTCGCTCCATTTTCCACAAAACTTCTTCTTGAGAATCGTTATTCAACTCTTTTTACTACGATTCTTGACTTAATTCGAGCGTCCAAAATGTTTTTTTTTCAAAAATGAGAACGTGTAGTTTCGAACACAGGACCTCTAACGTCACACGCATGGCCTCCAACCAATGTTCCATCTTGGTTGTTGGTGCTAAGACTCAGTATATTTTATATTTATAAGAACTAAACATCAAAAATCAAACCTTTGGAGTTATTTTGTATGGTTCAACAATATTTATAAGCATACATTTACGATTTAAAAATCAACCATGAATCTTCGATTCATGATTTAACATACGATTCGATTCACAAATTTCAAAAAACGATTCACAATTTAAAAACCTTATGAAACTGTATTAAGCCGCTACAGACACTAGCCTACTACTAATTAACTTCGGTCTGGAATATACTGGAGCCCGAACTCGGTCTCCCACTGATTCAGGTACAATCGCGCTCCTTACGCCTCTTGAATCCCAGCAGGACTCTGCACAATTGATTCCCTTAGACGGTCTCCCACCAACTAAGAGTTGCTTCAACTCAATTGAAGACTTTAAAACAAATCTGCCTCCCACAGATTAAGCTTAGTTATTGATTTCCTGATTTACGATCTAAACGGATGATCAAATCAAACGATAGATCCAAGTGATGGATGATAGGTGTTGTAAACACCTTGATATTTTTATCTATTGTATATGCTTTCTTTGCGAGTTTTATTGTAAATTATGTATCTTATGTTTACTTTTGAGTTTATCAGGTACTTTGGAATAATTCGAAGCAAAAGAAGAAGAAAACGTCCATTTGAAGCGAAAATGGAAAAAAGGGCTAGGTTGCGCAAGGAGGAGGTGAAGAATTCAGTTGTCAGTCTCCTAGAACTGACAACTGAACAGAGAATTAGGTTGTCGGTTCTCCAAAAACGACAAGACATATATAGACTGGGTGGCCTTGTCCTATTTGCTGTGTGCCTCTATCAATTGTGGTTACTACCTGGCCCTAAACCTCAGGTTTCTCAAGGGAAGAGAGAAAAGAAGCTATGGCGGCTGCTGTAAGAGAGGACATGGGAGATTGAGAAGAAGCTGAGAGTGTGAAATGCAGAAATCAGATAATCGATGAATAAACCGATGGGGGTTTTGAATCTGTTGCAGTCAAGAAAAAGATGAAGAGGAATTACAGCTTCTGATGTTGTTGTTGTTAATGAAGTTAGGGTTTGATGGAAATGGTGATTCAAAGATGAGAAGAAGAGACAGATGGGTTAATTCTAGAGAAGATTGGATGGGTTTGTGGATTGAAGTGATGAATGAATCTGGTTAGGGTTCTGAGTTACAGAGGGAGATTCTAGTTCGAAGAAAAACATGGAACAATGGGTTTAAAATGGATTTGGTATATGGCAGCAGTATGACTCGAATTTGGTGATTCAAGGTTAGAATTTGATCTAAAATTGAAGAAGAGTAATGGGTTCTTCTCAGATTTAAGGTCTTATGCCGAGAAGAAAAGGATGATGTTTGTTGCAATAGCAAGAAATTACAGTGGCTGTGAGCAGATGGTTCTGATGGAAATTAGGTCAAGAACAACGAGATGTTGAGGACGTTAGTTGGTTGCTGTTGAATCTTGAAGTTGGAATGAATTAGCTTTGTAACAGTCGTGGCTTCTTATGGGGGTTAGATATATGTGTAGGATTGTTGGGTTGCTTATAAATTTGAGAGTGCAGGCAAGAGATGGACCTGAACTCAAATGCATGGAATAAACTGTGATTAGATGAATGCATAGGTTTACAGGGTTCTGGTGGAATTATACAGCTGCTACTGTTGCTGATGTTGTTAATGGAACCAGGGTTTTGAATCTGGGGTTGAAGATGAATTGAATGCAGCTGTTGGTGCTGTCATGAAGTTGCAGTGTAGATGAATTGCAGGTGCAGAGTGGTGAGGTTGCAGCATTTGTGACGACTCAGGTGGTCTGCAGGCTTGGAGATGTTGGCAGTAATTCAGTAAATGGTGGTGGCAGTGACTGAGAGGGGACCTGACCACCAGTTACTACACACAAGAGGAATGGTTGAACTGAGATTTTTGTTGTTGGCCAGAGAAGATGATGGTGGTGTTGTGTTGCGATAAAGAATTTAAATGGCAGTCTCAGGTGTTTGTGTATGGATGGAAATATGAGCTGATCATTGCAGTAGTTGGTGTTGCAGAAATGGAGCGTTTGAGATGGATGGAGCAATTGAATCTGAGGCAAAGAAGTGGAACTGAAGGCTTGAGCAGGCATGTTGCATTGCAGCTAAGGATACTGGGAAAGACTCACATGATATTGCATCATCTTGGCGCAACGAAGTTCAGCCTGCAAGATGGTTATGGCATAACCAATTCAGCCGAGTTAGCATCTGACTCGTACATCTGACTAGCAGCTGACTCACATATGATCCAGTTGACTCGGTGTGACTCACTGAGCTTGACCATGTTGACTGATTCGTTTGACCGGTGACCGGGCGGACTTTGGCGGTCACCTGAACTACTCCTCCGACCACTTTGCCGAACAAATTCCGGCCGATGATACCAGTTTCCCGGCAACCACTTTTAGGGACATATTTTCACATAAGTATTCCTCACATATGGGCTTGATGGGCTCCTTTGTTGGACTCTTTGAAGACTTGACCTAGTTTTGGAAAGCAAAGAAAGAAAGTCTTTTACAACTTTGGAGATCACGTATTATTCTTGGAGCTTTGGGAGATAGCCGATTTTACTTACACTACTAGGGTTTGCTTTGTTTTCATCTAATTATTATTATGTTGATGAACTCCATAGCTATGACTAGCTAATTTAATATTATAGGTTAAGTATGTAGTCTTATTTCTAAAACTTGTGCTTGATTAATGCATTAGTTTTCTCTCTTGATTATCGTTCAAATCTCTATTGTTTTTAATATCACATGATTGATGTATTGTGATAGGATTTAGATGTTTGTTTAGTTGACTGGCCAATCAATTCAACTTGCATCCTTGTCCATAGCTATTTTAGGGTTTTCATCGCGCGATAACCCCAAATACAAGTAGCATGATATGATTACGGTTTGTAGTGATACACTCTTGTAATCATATGTAGAGTTTGAGCATTGTCCGAATTGTCATGCGCAATGTATGACAATTGCATTGATTAGCCTATTTCTGAAACTTAATGCTCCTAGGAATTGAACTTAATTAGCGCAAGGCGTTAAGTTATTCTTTAGGTAGAATTCACATATGCAGCTCTAATGTGTGTGTTGGTGAACTTAGGAAATTAATGGAATATCTTGCTCTCTTGATACTCTAGGCTTTTGAGATAAAATTGTAATTCTAATCATGTATGCAAGCACTTGTTTAAGATTGAAGATGAACTCCTTGACCACTATTCTCATCTTATTGATTACATTCTACTATTTACTTTGCTTTTGATTTACTTTTATTGCTTTGCATAAAATCAGAAATCCCCCCAATTTGATTACTTAGGAAATTGAATACATAATAACTACGATTGCCTCTTTGTGGAACCGATCCTTTCTTGTCCTTGCTTCATTATATATTTTTAGTAGTAAGAAAGTGTAATTATTTTTGACGCCTACTACGACGATCAAATTTTGGCGCCGTTTCCGGGGGAACCCGGGTCACCCGCGTGACAGGCGGGAATACTTACCACTATACTACAACGACGTTAGGTTATGAATAATCGAACGCCATTGTCGTAGAACTTAATGCATATCAAAAATTTTGACGCGTACGATAACGACGTTGTATTTTATTTTCTCGAATCTGAGGATGGTGATAGATTTGTGTTTGTTGCTGTTGAGAATTGGTATTTGAGAGGAATCTGAGGTTATGCAAAGGTGTTGAAGGACTTGTGTACCAATAAAAAAAGGCTCAAAGGTAATGAACTGCTAAGTGTGGGGGAGAATGCTTCGGCAATCTTACAACACAAACTCCCACTTAAGTGCAAGGATCCCGGTAGCTTTGACATTCCCGTCACAATTGGTAACACTACATTTAATAAAGCTATGTTGGACTTAGGTGCATCCGTTAATGTTATGCCTGCATCTATGTATAATTCACTTGATCTTGGTCCTCTCAAAAAGTTTGGAATTGTGTTGCAATTATCTGATCGCTCTAATGTTTACCCAATGTGTATTGTTGAGGATGTTCTTGTACAAGTTAATCAATTAGTCTTTCTAGCAGATTTTTGTGTGTTAGAGATGAATGAAGGTTCACCGGACTCGTCTCTTCCATTGTGACTTGGGCGTCCCTTCATGAAAATGGCGAAAACCATTATTGATGTTGACAAGGGAACGCTGACTATGAAATTTGATGGAGAAATAATACGTTTCAACATTTTCGAGACGATGAGATATCCTAGTGATGTACACTCTTGTTTCTCCATTGGTGTGATGGACACATTGGCGCAACAAATGTTTGAGTTGAATGGTGTTGATACTTTGGAAACCGTGCTCACTACACATATTGGTGATGGTTGGAGTACGGTGATGAGATTAAGTAAACCATTGGTTCTCTTGACTCATTACCGGAAAAATATGCACTTAAGAATATTTCATATGCTTCTTTACCTTGCAATGATGAAAAACTTGTTCCTTCTATTGTTAAATCTCCAAAGTTGGAATTGAAACCTCTTCAAAGTCACTTAAAATT
This sequence comes from Papaver somniferum, assembly GCF_003573695.1. NCBI lineage: Eukaryota > Viridiplantae > Streptophyta > Magnoliopsida > Ranunculales > Papaveraceae > Papaver > Papaver somniferum. The sequence continues at coordinate 791,609 of NW_020649526.1, forward strand.
TGTACTTGGGTAACAAGGAAGACTTACCCGTGATTGTTTCTAATGAGCTTAATGAGTTACAGGAGCAAAAATTTCTAAGGGTGTTAAGGAAGTACAAGACGGCCATAGGGTGGACAATCGCCGATATCAAGGGTATAAGCCCTGCCGTTTGTAAGCACAACATCTGTTTGGAAGAAGATGCAAAGCCAACAAGGGAAGCGCAACGTCGTTTGAACCCTCCCATGATAGAAGTTGTGAAAAAGGAGATACTCAAGCTTTTGGACCTGGGTGTTATCTACCCCATATCCGATAGCAAGTGGGTGAGCCCGGTACAAGTAGTACCTAAAAAATCAAGTATGACGGTGGTGGAGAATGATAAGAACGAACTTTTCCCAACTCGTGTGCAAACAGGTTGGAGGGTTTGTATTGATTGTAGGAAATTGAATGCCACCACTAGAAAAGATCACTTTCCTTTACCATTTATTGATCAAATGCTTGAACGTTTATCTGGACACTCTTACTATTGTTTCCTTGATGGCTATTCAGGTTACAACCAGGTTGTGATAGCATCGGAGGATCAAGAGAAAACTACTTTCACTTGTCCTTTCGGTACTTTTGCTTATAGAAGGGTGCCTTTTGGCTTGTGAAATGCTCTAGTTACCTTTCAAAGGTGTATGGCAAGTATCTTTTCAGAATATGTTGAAAACATAATCGAAGTATTCATGGATGATTTTAGTGTCTTTGGTGATTCATCCGATCTTTGCTTGAATAATTTGTCACTAATCCTTGAACAATGTGTTGAAACAAACCTTGTGCTGAATTGGGATAAGTTCCATTTTATGGTAACTCATGGCATAGTTTTAGGCCATATAATATCTTCTAAAGGCTTGGAAGTTGATAAATCTAAGATAGACCTTATTCGTGCTTTAACCCCTCTCACCACGGTGAGGGAGATACGCTCTTTTCTTGGTCATGCAGGTTTTTATCGTAGATTCATCAAAGACTTTTCCAAGATAACATCATTACTTTGCAACTTATTGCAAAAAGATGTGGTTTTTAACTTTGACGAAAAGTGTGTGGCGGCATTCAATCGTTTGAAAGAAATTTTGATTTCATCCCCCTATCATTAAACCAGCGGATTGGAGCAAGCCTTTTGAGCTCATGTGTGATGCTAGTGATTATGCAGTTGGTGCGGTGCTTGGGCAACGTGTGGGGAAGATACCTCATGCCATTTATTATGCTTCTAGGACACTCAGTGAAGCCCAACAAAACTACAGAACCACTGAAAAAGAGTTGTTAGCTATTGTTTTTGCTTTGGAAAAGTTTCACTATTATCTAATTGGTACAAAATTTGTTGTCTTTTCTGATCATGCAACGCTTAAGTACTTGCTTAAGAAGAAAGAGGCGAAACCGAAACTCATGCGATGAATTTTACTCTTGCAAGAGTTTGACATAGAGATCAAAGACACGAAAGGAATTGAGAATACCATTGTGGATCACTTGAGCCGTCTTGCTGTGGACAAAGAAGCTATACCATTGCGTGAAAGTTTCTCGAATGAGCAACTATTCTCAATTGCCTTTGGAGAACCGTGGTACGCTGATATTGTTAATTACTTAGTTTCTAAACAATTCCCAAAGAACTTGTCTCGTGCTGAGAGAGACAAACTTAAGAAGTTAGGAAACCAATACATATGGGATGATCCATACTTATAGAAACATTGTAGTGACCAAGTGTAGATGGGGAAAAACGATTTGCTGGTTTTTAAGGAATTGAGGAGACGACCGTACGAAGAAGACTCCTCGAACCGAGCGAAATGTTAAACCCCACACAGATGCACCGCTGCAAAGGGGATGCTTTAGATTCGAGAGATCAATCTGTAGTACTCCATCCTAAATCAAGACAATGACCGTTCCAAAGTAAATTCGATCACAAGAGAGGATGGGTTGATCTGTAGGAGGGAAGCTGAGAAATGTGTGGAATCAATGGTAATCAAAGATTGTGGGTGTGTGTCTCTGAATATGATAAGCTCCGAGTGATTGAAATTGCTCAATTGAGAGTAGTTGCTCAATTGATGAATTGATGATCTCGTGTTGTCAGTTTGACGTGAGATTGATGATACTGATGATGCTGATAATTCAATCATGATTCAGAGACTTATTTATATTGCTGGAATTGTAGACACCATGATCCCGTGAAGTGTGACAGTTGATGGAATCAAGGAGTGGGAAAGTGGAGATCGTGTTTGAAACCAGTTGCTCAACGTGTGGAGACTTGGTCGATTTTCCACCCACTACCTCGTGAATTCCTTCAACTGATTGCACGACTTGCCCACATTCCATCGTGTGTTTGAACACACGTGCCGTAGACCGCCAGACCAAAACCCTAAGTGATATCCCCCCAAAGTGACATGATTGACGTCTCGTGGTATGTTAGTCAATTGATGACTTCGTGGTTTGATGGGACGATGAGTCCATGTAGTTGCTGAGTTGAACATGATGTTCTGAAACTCACGAGTTGAACATGTCATGAGACAGAGGTATAGTTCTTACGATGAAGTGAGAAAGTATTGCTCATTCGATGGATCGTTGAATATTGATTGTTGAACCAATATTCCTTGGTTCAAGCAAATATTTATCATCTGACCAAGTGTTGCTCATATGATGATTGTTGAATATTTGATCGTCTGAGCATGTGTTGCTCATCTGATGGATTATTGGCAGCGTACCAAAAATATTAATTAGAATACTGGTCGTTGAGCCGAGTATAATTGTAGATTAATGACCAATGAGGTCGTCGTAAAATTATTAAGGTTGGAATCTGGAATGATGATCCTTGGATTCAGAAACCCTAATTTGATGATCAATTCATGGTTCGTCAGAAGTTTAACCATGGGACGAAGGAGGGAGCGACTACATGGGACCGTGGATCAACCATGTAGTGCCCATATGCTCACGTGAGCAAATACGAAGAATTCATGAAGAGTTGACGATTTTTTGGTGGAAGAATGATTAAATGCTGGCTTAATCATTTATTCAAAAATGCTCGTCTGAGCCTTAGGTGAGAAAACGTAATTAATTATGACGAGGCGAGGGACCGACCATGGAGTCATGAAACCGTCCCTGAGTTGTCACGTGACCGCCTGACGATCACTTCATGAAAATCCAAAGTATTTGGAAGAGTTTTGGACCTAATACGAGAAATGGTGCAAATTAGGTCAAAACTGTGAAAATTGATGGGACCGGCTTCCGTGAGCCAAAGAGCCAATCTTGGTCGGTCAAGATAGCGTGCTCGTGTCCACAAGGCGTCCACGTCTCAATCCTGAGAATTTTGATATTTTCTGGCGTGCAATTGAGCATCCATTCGAGAAAATATGCCAAAATTAGGGTTTCGACGAAACTGAGGAAAACATCATGAGATGATGAAAAATAATTATAAAATAAGGAATGAGGAGGCGTGGGACCGTCATGGTCAAGATGTGGTCGACCGGTCGTGACCACGGTCCCGTGGTGCCTTTTCCTTAATTTTATAATATTTTGATGATTTTATGAAAAATTCAGGAATTTTGAGAAATTTGATGAATTTTGGGAGTTTCCATGAATTGAAGGAGTTTTCATGAGTTCAAGGAAGCAAAAAATATTAAAATAATAAAACAAGGGCGTGTGGGACCGTGGAAGGCATGGCTGGCCGGCTAGGGCCCGGTCCCACGAGTTTCCCTAATTTTATAATGATTTTATGAAAAATTCATGAATTTTGAGAAATTTGATGAATTTAGGGAGTTTCCATGAATTGAAGGAGTTTTCATGAGTTCAAGGAAGCAAAAATAATTAAAATAATAAAAAACAAGGGCGCGTGGGACCGTGGAAGGCATGGCCGGCCGGCTAGGGCCCGGTCCCACGAGTTTTCCTAATTTTTTAATATTTTTAGGTATTTTGATGATTTGAGGGAATTTTTCCTAATTTGAGAGAAATACCATGAAATCAAGGAATTTGATGAATTCAAGGAAAACTAATAATAAAATAATAAGGTGCATGTGGGACCGGCTAGGGCATGGCCGGCCGGCCAAGGCCCGGTCCCACAAGTTTTCATAATTTATTTTATTTTATTATTATTTTATGATTTGTGCAAAAATACCATGAAATCAAGGAGTTTTTTCATGAAATTAGAGAAACAATAATAATAATAATAAAATAATAAGGAACCGTGGGTGTGGGGCCGGTTGGGACCAAGGCATGGCCGATTGGCCAATGGTCATGCCCCACACTCTTTTCCTTAATTTTATGTTATTTTTTATGGATTTATGGAAGTACCATGAAACCGAGGAGTTCCTCAAGACGAAGGAGATTTGATAAAATGAGAGAATTTTCATCAAATCATGGAAAATAATAAAATGCATTAAAACTATAAAATTGGAGTGGAATTGACCACGACACGGTCGGTCGGTCGTGTGTCCGTGCTCCCAGCACCTTCACCATTTGAATCGGGGCTTACTTAGAGGTAGCTCAGACGCCCGATTGTTGATTATTTATTACTAATTGTGGAATTCGGTGGAGAATAATTCACAAAACTGAGCAATAAGATGTTTATTATTAATTCATAGGATCAGTTGAGGATTTGACTACGAATTCAGAATAATAAAGTGAGCATTACCATTCCATGGGATCGTTGATTCGACCATAGAATCGGAGTAATTAAGATTTATCTATTACCATTTATGAGACCAGTTGTGGATTCGATCATGAAATCGGAATAATGAGATAATATCGTTATTGCTATTCTATGAGATAAAGCTGTGGATTCGATCATAGAATCAGAACAATTCTTTATTGCCATTCCATGGGACCAGTCGTGGATTCGACCATGGAACATGAGCAATTGTAATTAGGAATAATTAACTTTGTGGCTCTATACTAGCAGAGCAAGCTGTCTAAGAGCATTAATTATCCCGATATGAGCTTGTCGGTAAGTCATATCCTTTATATAGTCAGGGTAAACTCGTTGTTTGTTCCTGAAGACGTTATCGCTCTATACTAGCTAAGCAAGCTGTCTAGGAGCCGTCCATCTCGTGATACTATATAGAAATAATCGCTGAAAGTATTCAGTATTCATGAGATATGTCGTTGTCCAGTCGTGAGACTACATATCTATATATGTACTCTGACATAAAGTACTTTCCGTTGAGAATTCGATGAGAGTCCTGTGTCTCGATACTCACGCCTGATTGCTGGATCAGAGCTTCGTATAATTATGAGTTTACAATTTTAGCCCTTGTCGAAAATCCACCATCTACATTAAGTCCCCTGCTTACTGAGGAAAGCTGTGTTCCTCAGTCAACATTAAATGGTGATTTTCCGTCCATAAATAATAATACCAGCAATTGAACTTAGTCGAAAGTTGAGACGCTACCGGATTTAGAGAGCATGAGCAAACCACGACTTGATGAAGGCTTCAATGTCATGATTGGAGTGTCGTTTGATGAGCATAAATTGGTGTTGAACCGCTGGTTTGGACGATGGTACCTTGGCCGTTTAGGATTCACGGGTCGGGCCCAAGAAAGGAATCCGTTCAAGCGCAGACGCTCGTTCGTTCGTTAGTTTAAGAAACAACAAAATAGACCTGAGTCTAATGATAACAATTTTGTCTATGAGCTTTCACGAAAAACAAAATTTTATTTTTAAAATATGTGAGATCTCACAAAGTGGAATAAACTCTCGTTTCAAAGGTGGATGCTCGCGTGAAGGAGCAAAATATATATATTTTTCAAATTCACGTGAGTTTCACGTTAAAATATGTTTTGTAAAATCAATGTTTTGATTTTGAACAATTGTTGAAAGTAAACAACCATACATGGTGAAAGAATGTCTATATGTGAGTTTTCACAATCGTAGAATGGACGTCTGTCCAGATTTTGAGAAACCAGTGAATGTTCACATTGTAAAATTTATGTGGGTTGTTCACGGTTTTGTGAAAATCCTGTCAGAATTTTGCTCGTCTTAGCAGGTTTGAAGGAACGAGCAAGATTTGAAGTATTAACTCATGTACTGTTAGTGGAATCGTAAACAGGTAAGAGTTGAAAGTTACCATTTTTGCAGACGCTGATGTGAGCATCTTTATTCCATGATCCGTTGTTTTGCTGAATCCCGCACTTTGTATAAATGATGCGCTGAATGTTGTGCATCTGTCACAGCCACTTTGCAAGAATGACTGACTCCCATGATGACATTTTCAAAGACGATGTTTCCAGGTATGACATCTCCGCGGGTGTAACTTCAAGAAATGGTACTTCTGGGACCTCTGAGTGATGGTGAGAGATCCTTCATACTGAGTTGTACTCCTGGTTATTTCATAAACTATACCACAGAATGATCATGTAGTGGGGTTTCAGATCAATGTAGACTCCTCGGAAATGGAAGAAAGTCTTCGGGGCGGAGCACCCAGAAGTAAGGACTACAGGATGTTAGCAAATGACGTGCAGTCCCCAGCCGTTTCTTTGGTGAGTTGTTAGCGCTCCTTGTGTCATGACTTTTTCCTCCCCGTGCAATTAGGATCACGAGACCAAGGTTTTGTTATTTCTTTACAGACCTTTTCTCCATCGATTGACGGTCTTCAACTTGTTCCCAAGCGAACAATTCAGGAATCCAGTACTGATGAAGAAGTCAATGTAAATATCTCTTTCGTGCAGGTGATCGCGACATCTCGTTGAATGAAATAATAATAATTTTTGTTGATGAATCCAGGAAGAAATTATTGTAGATAAGAATCATGTTGATGAAGCGCACTCTTCTTTGGGAGATGGGAATATGGAAAATTCCCGAAATCCCGAACCGAATGGAGATAGCGGTGTTGTCAACGGAGATTCTGGCATCGTCGAGCCTTCAAATGATTTAGAGACTCCTTTAGTAAGTATATCTCCTGGAATTTCTTCAAAGAAGTATGATATCGCTGATTCTTGAATGAATGAATGAAAATCCATGTGAATTTATGGATAACTTTGCCGAAATACGTCACCGGAAAATTTCAGACTTCAGATTTTACTAGAAACGCTGTAGAATCTTCGTCCGAAGTCGGATTTTCGCGGTTTGCATATGTATCTTCAAGCCCAGGAAATTTACAAGATTTAGAGAAGAAGATCTTTGAAGTTTGAGCATGTTTAGGGCCATAAAAAGGCGAAATAGTGAACTTCCAGGAGACCTTCAGAACTTTTTCAGATGGCATGTTGCTTCATGTTTTAGCCACATCTCTTTGATCGTTCATCGGATTGTCATGAAATTTTGAGACGTTGTATAGGACATCCATACGAAGAGAATGGTATATAACCCATCTTCAGATTCCTCGTAGATTGCTCCCAGTTCGTCTTTTAGTACAGGGAAGAGTACAGTTTCTTCAGACGAGGTTACCGTAAAACGTATTTTCATGACTTTCATGCTATTTGTTCGTGCCTTGAGTGTATAATGATTAATCTTGATAATGTTGGATTGCTTGTATTATGTATTTTATGATATCATTTGGTTTCAAGCTTAAATGACTCTAACCTCATGTAATCTTCGTATTAGGTGCCAAATACCGAAGTTGAGGATATTGAAACCAATGAGGATAACTCAAACTTCCCTGGAGTTATTGATGAAGAGACAAACATATCTGAACTTCAAGGCCATGAGAAGGTTGTCATTGAAGTCCTGGAAACTCAGATTATTGATGCTTCAGTGATAGAAGAAACCGAAACACCAGTAGAGAATACTGAAGAAACTGTTTCCCTGGAAGCTGCTCCAGTAATTGAGAACCATATAGTGGTGCATGAATATCCAAGTGCAGGAGTTTTTTGATCCTCCGTTCGATGCTTCACTCCCGTATCATGAACTAGTTGGCGGATTCAGCGTTCCCATTGGATATGCAGGCTTGTACGAGAAACCGTGGAAGATGTATGGGCACATCGTCGTTACCAAGGATCCGGAGCATAGTTATTTCTTGACGAGGCAAGTAGAAGCCATATTGCGTGTTATAAATGATATCCGCATCACAACTGGAAATACTGTCACCCGGGATGTACTCTTTGATTGGGAGTACAACTTGAAGAAAGCTGAAGAACTTGGCTTCAATCTGAAGTGGCTTCGTCAAAAGATTGATGCTATAAGGAAAGCGGTGGAAGGTGACACTTCTTTCACCACCAGTGATGCCGTGTTGAAGAAGATGGATGAAGAAAAGCAGAAATCTTATTTTGCTGACTTTCTTTAGTTTTCTTTCCATGATATCTTGAACCTTGGACTTCTGAGAGATGTGAGGTTTTATTCTGGTCTTGATTTCTTGATCGGTTTTGGATTGTGAAATCGATCGTCTTGACAAGTGGACCGTCAGTCCCCAGTATTTTTTAAGTCTCTCCCTTTCGTTTTCCCTTCTTCTGGTGAGACCTAGATAGAGGACCCAGGTAGAAAAATGATGTAAAGACCTAGGTGGTCGAAGTTGGAGGTACCTTGATGAAGGATTTAGCGGAAGGACCTGGTGGACACCGATCGACTGTGGAAGTTATGAATCCCGTCTAAAAATTGTTGTTTGCATGTTGTACGCTCAGGAAGCTGTAGGAACCTCATACGACGTCGGAATCTGACGATTGACCCCAACTTTCGAAGCTAAGAGACGGAGGAATCATATGCAACCAGATGCTTAAGTTTGGAGATGTCTAGGGCAATCAATAAAGTATGCACTTTCATAACTTGTAATCCCGTGCAAATTTTCAGATTTCATAGACCTGACAGTAAATGCCGTATCTTTCAGCTCGTATGTCCGATTGATGCGCCCTTTTGGTATGTTGTAGAAGAGACATAGACGGACATCTTTCGTTGAGGAAGCATTGTACCATTCCTAACCCATTAGTACTTTTTTGTGAACCCATGGCCTGGAGTGTGTTGTATCTCATTTATAGAGGTGATGAGAACATCTTGTAGAAGACTTTGGATTATGCCCACCAGTCGTGCCAGCTTTGGGAAGACTTTCATGTGAGCATGTTATCAGGTCTGCACATCTTGATATGAATCATTGGTCTTAGAGAAATCCGCTTCATGTGTAACACTTCAGAAAATGATTAGTTGATGAAGCCCTGAGGATGTTGCTTTTGAGACCGTCGTTGGTGCTGAGACCATGAATGATTACGCTCCAGAGATCCTTGTCGATGATGAAATTAGGGATGGTGTTCCTCTAGAGATTATTGTTGATGTTGATACCATGGTTGAAGTTGCTCCAAAGACCGAAAAGGCTAGAACCATGATTATAGATATAATCTTTGCTCCTCCATCCAGTGAGCCTTTTACAAACTAGTTGATGAGTTGAGTGTCCCTGAGATGAAGGTGTACTAAGAGTTCAACCTGAATGCTCCTGAAAGCATAACTTTACCATGAACTGGCTTTGTCAATGAGTCGACATTGTTGTGGTAGATAGCATCAACAATTTTTATACTGAATGTGATTGGTGAAGAGAGGAAGTTCCTCAATCATGCAGGGGCTTGTGATGTGGAAAAATCCAGTTGATGAAGTTTCGCGGAATCACCTCAGGAGTTAGTGCCATCCATGTATGAATGGTGTTGCATCTGCTTCGGAAGTCTTATCATGGGATAATGAAGACTTATCGATTGTAGTTTAGTTACACTTTGATCATGATGGTGTTGAATCAATGTGTCATCGTCGAGATATTTGTGCTGAAGATGTACTCTTTGATTGGGAGTAGAATTTGATGGCTTCTTAGATGCTTGAGCGTTGAAGCGTATATTCCTTAAGCATCGGATGTTTGATCATCTCGGCCATGGAGTATCTTCCATTGATCCATCATCCCTTTCGTTGCGGTGGTGGGATTCGACACTTGTGCAGACGTCAGAGATTTCTGATTTTGTGGAACACATGGACTTGCAGGAGAAACACCCAAAGTGTTCTTTGCCATGTTTGGAATCATATCGGTAATTAATGTTTCGGTGCTTGATTCGGAGGAGCGTCAGATTCAACCACTTGGTAAAATACTAATGTGGTGAAGCTACCATTCATAGCGTCTTGCAGAGTTGCTAGCAGAATTGAGTCCCCATGCTAGGATAGCATGTGAGGAAATAAATGACAGAGACATGGGATTAGACTTGCCTGAGTGCGGAACCTCTTGATGGATGTATATGCATCTTTTGCAGGTTCTTCCTTCAACCTAGTCAAAGTTTGAAATTCCTCCAAGTACTCTGATGATGGAATGTCCGTCAAATCTTCTGGATCAGAACTTTCTTTGTTGGAGAGACGTGTAACCAAAGGCGCTCTGTAAGTACCCATATTTTCAGTGTGGATCCATGCTCGTCTGAAGGACATGTTATATCCTGGATCTTCCTGATTATGTGAAACTTGGTTTCTGTCCAGTGGTGAACTTATGTTCACTTTGAGAGTGATGTAGCCATAAGTATTCTGAGTGCTCCTTCAAGGTCTCTGATTGAGATGGGAGCATGAGCATCTTCTTGTCGACTGATGATTGCGGCTCTGAGGTTTTCAGTGGAATGATGTTGATGGCGGTGTCGGCATCGATCAACGTTCTTCCAAATTCGTTTCTTCGACTGTGGTAAGCAGTCCCCAGTCGTACATCTCTTGGTTTGTGGCTGGAGGCTCAAGAATTATTTCCGGAATGGACTTCTTGACACGATGTGGTTCAGTGCTGTGAACATGTCTCTCTTTTGTGCCTTCGACAGATAGAGCAATTTACGTTCGACCAAGGATTGAACTGCCTCTTTGATAGGTTGTTCAGAGAGTGTAAAGGTTATGATTGGGAGAGGATTTTTGTGTACTCCTCCAGTTCCCAGTTGAAGCTATTGTGGATCAACCTTCTCTTTGGTGACGTGCTTCAAAGTATTGCAGTTACTTGTCGAATGATTGATAGATCTATGAAGGTGACAGTACCTTGGATTCTTCATGTTGGCTCTCTATGATGAGCAACAGTTTGATTGCACCGTCTTGAACCCATACTTCCAGTAACTCGATCACTCCTTCATGAGAAGTTTAGTATGTCCAATCATTTCCCCGTTCGTTGATGCCAGGTCGAGGTTTGTGCAAGATTGGTTATCCTTCCGTGCTGCTTTTGTAGGAAGAGGTGTTGGATGTCGCATGTTTGAGCAGAAGCTTTCCTTTTTCTTCCTTGAGCAACAAAGTTCGTGGAAAGTTGGACATCGTACTGTTTGTTGATCAGGCGTCGGCTGCTCCGAGGTTCCTCGACCTTGTAGACTTTGCTCAGTAAAGCAGTTGTAGTAGTCGCTGATCGTTTTGGCTGCTTCATGAAGTTCTGAGAAAGTGTGGAACCGGAGGTTTTCCATCAAGGCTCTGTAGATCGGGATCATTTTGTTGACGCACAAGTCTACAAGTTGTTGCTATGTGGCGTTTGGGTCGTGGCAGTCCAAGGCTTGAATTCTGAACCTTTTCACATAATCATCAGGATGTTCGCTGCTCCTTCGAAACATCCTTCCTAGATCAGAGAGAGTGACTTGCTCTGACACATTTTCTATAGAAAACATTTATCTCTCCCCAATCGGTGATACTTCACGATGCGATGTTGTTGTACCAGGTGTATGCCCTGCCTTTCAAGGATTTTGAAAATTTATCCAGACGGACGACATGGTTGTGCTCGTGTTCGCCCAATAATTCCAGAAACCGAGAAATATGTTTTTGAGTATTGCATGTTCCATCATAAAGAATGAATGTTGGAGTGGTATAACCTTTTGAAAGAGGAATCCTTTGTATGGCAGTATGGAGTGACGATGGACGAATGATGTCTTGTCTTTTCATCGATCCTCAAAAAAGCACTCCATATCTTCACGAGTGATGAAACTTGCAGGTTCCGTTGCTGGAGAGTCATCTGCAGCTTTGCGGAATTCTTCATCATGTACAACATGGATTGGAGAGATTTCAGGATCAGCGGTTGAAGATGTTTCTTTAGCTTTTCCTTTCTCGCGCTGAGGCTGAGTTCGTTCAGACGCAAGCTTGTCTGTGAGAGTTTTAATATAAACACACAACTTCTTATGTGTTGCAGCCACGTCAGTCTGAACCTTCGTGAGATCAACTATGGTAGGCTGATTTCCTCTGGTTTTTTCAGGAGACCGACCGAAGAGTGGATTGCTGATGGCGCCAATGCCGTCACTTGCAGGGGTGATCACTGGAGCACCAGTATTTGGAGGAGTAGTAGTAACATGTGGCATGACATTGCTGGATGGAGGAGTGGTATTAGCGGTACCACTGAAGCCTGCAATGTTGAGAGGAGTAGTACTTGCGATTGCAGTATCACTAGAAATTGCGATGCGAGAGTCGGGTGTTGAACCCGGATTGGTAACTGAACCGGATCTAAGATCAACCATCTTTTTGAGATTGTGAGATTGCAACCGAGAGAATGATCTCCCACTATGGTCGCCAATCTGTAGATGGGGAAAAACGATTTGCTGGTTTTTAAGGAATTGAGGAGACGACCGTACGGAGGAGACTCCTCGAACCGAGCGAAATGTTAAACCTCACACAGATGCACCGCTCCAAATGGGGTGCTTTAGATTCGAGAGATCAATCTGTAGTACTCCGGCCTAAATCAAGACAATGACCGTTCCAAAGTAAATTCGGTCACAAGAGAGGATGGGTTGATCTGTAGGAGGGAAGCTGAGAAATGTGTGGAATCAATGGTAATCAAAGATTATAGGTGTGTGAATTCTGAATATGATAAGCTCCGAGTGATTGAAATTGCTCAATTGAGAGTAGTTGCTCAATTGATGAATTGATGATCTCGTGTTGTCAGTTTGACGTGAGATTGATGATGCTGATGATGCTGATAATTCAATCATGATTCAGAGACTTATTTATATTGCTGGAACTGTAGACACCATGATCCCGTGAAGTGTGACAGTTGATGGAATCAAGGAGTGGGGAAGTGGAGATCGTGTTTGAAACCAGTTGCTCAACGTGTGGAGACTTGGTCGATTTTCCACCCACTACCTCGTGAATTCCTTCAACTGATTGCACGACTTGCTCACATTCCATCGTGTGTTTGAACACACGTGTCGTAGACCGCCAGACCAAAACCCTAAGTGATATCCCCCCAAAGTGACACGATTGACGTCTCGTGGTATGTTAGTCAATTGATGACTTCGTGGTTTGATGGGACGATGAGTCCATGTAGTTGCTGAGTTGAACATGATGTTCTGAAACTCACGAGTTGAACATGTCATGAGACAGAGGTATAGTTCTTACGATGAAGTGAGCAAGTATTGCTCATTCGATGGATCGTTGAATATTGATTGTTGAACCAATATTCTTTGGTTCGAGAAAATATTTATCATCTGACCAAGTGTTGCTCATATGATGAATTGTTGAATATTTGATCGTCTGAGCATGTGTTGCTCATCTGATGGATTATTGGCAGCGTACCAAAAATATTAATTAGAATACTGGTCGTTGAGCCGAGTATAATTGTAGATTAATGACCATGAGGTCGTCGTAAAATTATTAATGTTGAAATCTGGAATGATGATCCTTGGATTCAGAAACCCTAATTTGATCAATTGATGATCAATTCATGGTTCGTCAGAAGTTTAACCATGGGATGAAGGAGGGAGCGACTACATGGGACCGTGGATCAACCATGTAGTGTCCATATGCTCACGTGAGCAAATACGAAGAATTCATGAAGAGTTGACGATTTTTTGGTGGAAGAATGATTAAATGCTGGCTTAATCATTTATTCAAAAATGCTCGTCTGAGCCTTAGGTGAGAAAACCTAATTAATTATGACGAGGCGAGGGACCGACCATGGAGTCATGAAACCGTCCCTGGGTTGTCACGTGACCGCCTGACGATCACTTCATGAAAATCCAAAGTGTTTGGAAGAGTTTTGGACCTAATACGAGAAATTGTGCAAATTAGGTCAAAACTGTGAAAATTGATGGGACCGGGTTCCGTGAGCCAAAGAGCCAATCTTGGTCGGTCAAGATAGCGTGCTCGTGTCCCCAAGGCGTCCGCGTCTCAGTCCTGAGAATTTTGATATTTTCTGGCGTGCAATTGAGCATCCATTCGAGAAAATATGCCAAAATTAGGGTTTCGACGAAACTGAGGAAAACACCATGAGATGATGAAAAATAATTATAAAATAAGGAATGAGGATGCGTGGGACCGTCGTGGTCAAGGCATGGTCGACCGGTCGTGACCACGGTCCCGTGGTGCCTTTTCCTTAATTTTATAATATTTTGATGATTTTATGAAAAATTCATGAATTTTGAGAAATTTGATGAATTTTGGGAGTTTCCATGAATTGAAGGAGTTTTCATGAGTTCAAGAAGCAAAAAATATTAAAATAATAAAACAAGGGCGTGTGGGACCATGGAAGGCATGGCCGGGCGGCTAGGGCCCGGTCCCACGAGTTTTCCTAAATTTTATAATGATTTTATGAAAAATTCATGAATTTTGAGAAATTTGATGAATTTAGGGAGTTTCCATGAATTGAAGGAGTTTTCATGAGTTCAAGGAAGCAAAAAATATTAAAATAATAAAAAACAAGGGCGTGTGGGATCGTGGAAGGCATGGACGGCAGGCTAGGGCCCGGTCACACGAGTTTTCCTAATTTTTTAATATTTTTAGGTATTTTGATGATTTGAGGGAATTTTTCCTAATTTGAGAGAAATACCATGAAATCAAGGAATTTGATGAATTCAAGGAAAACTAATAATAAAATAATAAAACAAAGGGGCGTGTGGGATCGGCTAGGGTATGGCCGGCCGGCCAAGGCCCGGTCCCACAAGTTTTCATAATTTATTTTATTTTATTATTATTTGATGATTTGTGCAAAAATACCATGAAATCAAGGAGTTTTTTCATGAAATTAGAGAAATAATAATAATAATAATAAAATAATAAGGAACCGTGGGTGTGGTCCGGTTGGGACCAAGGCATGGCCGATTGGACAATGATCACGCCCCACACTCTTTTCCTTAATTTTATATTATTTTGTATGGATATATGGAAGTACCATGAAACCGAGAAGTTCCTCAAGACGAAGGAGATTTGATAAAATGAGAGAATTTTCATCAAATCATGAAAAATAATAAAATGCATTAAAAATATAAAACTGGCGTGGAATTGACCATGACACGGTCGGTCGGTCGTGTGTCCGTGCTCCCAACACCCTGGTCAATATTTTTAATTATTTATTATTTTCTTCTCTATTTTGCATAGGTTCATCGTTTCGTTGTATTTTTGAAATACTCGTTCGTGCGGTGACTGTTAGTGTATCATCGTCGAATACACCTTCACCATTTGAATCGGGGCATACTTAGAGGTAGCTCAGACGCCCGATTGTTGATTATTTATTACTAATTGTGGAATTCGGTGGAGAATAATTCACAAAACTGAGCAATAAGATGTTTATTATTAATTCATAGGATCAGCTGAGGATTCGACCACGAATTCAGAATAATAAAGTGAGCATTACCATTCCATGGGATCGTAGATTCGACCATAGAATCGGAGTAATTAAGAATTATCAATTACCATTTATGAGACCAGTTGTGGATTCGATCATGAAATCGGAGTAATGAGATAATATAGTTATTGTTATTCTATGAGATCAAGCTGTGGATTCGATCATAGAATCAGAACAATTGTTTATTGCCATTCCATGGGACTAGTCGTGGATTCGACCATGGAATATGAGCAATTATAATTAGGAATAATTAACTTTGTGGCTCTATACTAGCAGAGCAAGATGTCTAGGAGCATTAATTATCCCGATATGAGCTTGTCGGTAAGTCATATCCTTTATATAGTCAGGGTAAACTCGTTGTTTGTTCCTGAAGACGTTATCGCTCTATACTAGCAGATCAAGTTGTCTAGGAGCCGTCCATCTCGTGATACTATATAGAAATAATCGTTGAAAGTATTCAGTATTTATGAGATATGCCGTTGTCCAGTCGTGAGACTACATATCTATATGTACTTTGAGAGAAAGTACTCTCCGCTGAGAATTCGATGAGAGACCCGTGTCTCGATACTCACGACTGATTGCTGGATCAGAGCTTCGTATAATTATGAGTTTACGATTTTAGCCCTTGTCGAAAATCCACCATCTACGCCAAGTAATACGAAGGTGCGTTCCCGAATCAGAATTTAATTCTATCTTGTATTTTTGTCACTCTTATACTTGCGGAGGACACTTTGAGAGCAAGAGAACCGCTCTCAAGGTACTAGAATGTGGTTTCTATTTGCCAACTTTGTTTGAGGATGCATATGTATTTTATACCACATGTGATAGGTGCCAAAGAACAGGCAATCTAGGTGCTCGAAATCAAATGCCACAAACTATTATTCAATTTGTTGAGGTTTTTGATGTACGGGGAATTGATTTTATGGGCCCTTTTGTCAATTTTAGTGGGAATTATTATATCTTGCTTGTTGTTGATTATGTCTCGAAATAGGTGGAAGCTAAGGCCGTCCCAACTAATGATTCTAAAGTGGTTTCAGATTTTGTGCAAGCAAACATATTTGCAAGGTTTGGAATTCCAAGAGCCATAATTAGCGATGGGGGCTCAGACTTCAAAAACAGGTTCTTGCAAAGCTTGTGAAGGAAGTACAATGTGTCGCATAGGATTGCAACACCTTATCATCCCCAAACAAATGGACAAGCCGAGGTTTCCAACCGAGAGGTGAAATCCATTCTAGAGAAGACGGTGAATCCAACAAGGAAGGATTGGAGTTCGCGACTCAATGATGCTTTGTGGGCTTATAGAACCGCATACAAGACACCTATTGGGATGTCTCCCTTTAGGCTTTTTTACGGTAAACCTTGTCACTTACCCGTTGAAATTGAGCATAAGGAGTTTTTGGCTATTAAGCAATGCAATATGGAGTTGGATGGTGCTGGAAGGCAAAGGAAGTTACAACTTCAAGAGTTAGAAAAAATTCGCAATGATGCAATTGAAAGCTCACGGATTTACAAGGAAAAGATGAAAGCATTTCATGATAGTATGATCAAAAAGAAACACTTTTCTATTGGGTAGAAAGTTCTTTTGTTTAATTCTCGTTTGCAATTATTTCCGGGTAAATTAAGGTCACGTTGGATTGGACCTTTTATTGTGACTAATATGTTTTCTCATGGTGCAGTGGAAATTCGTAGTTTAGCTACAGGTAATGAGATTAAAGTAAATGGGAACCGGTTGAAACCATATTATGAGAACTTGTCTTGGAATGTCGTGGAAGGAGTTAAACTTGTGGAAGTACTCCCTCTGGAGGAGCCTTAGCATGCAAGGAGATAGTCGGGCGGACGACTTTAAACCAAGTGCTGCATGTGAGGCCACCCATTGGTTTTGTATCTCTTATATTTTTTATCTCTTGTCTTATGTTTATTCTTGTTTTTATTTTATCTTATTTTTTGATTTCTTGTCACATTATCATGTAGTATTTCCCACTTTGACTTTCTTTGGACGATTCAATTTATATTGAGGACAATGTAAAGTTTAAGTGTGGGGGAGTGGTTAAGCATTTGCATAGAAAAATTTTCATTAATTTTCAACCTTTATGTGAATTAGTGCATGAAAAACTCATACTTGTAGTTAGTTTAGAGTCACATAGTATACATGTCTCTAAGATTACATCGAAATTATCACAAGAGTGACTGAACTTAAAGATGACAGAGAACGTAATCGGGTTTCTTACTTGTATGAGAGTTAAAGTTGGATTTAACCATGCCAGTGGAAAATGAGGTACAAAATGAATTTGGTATTAGAGTTGTGATCCCTAATAGTGGAGACTGCCTATTGTTACATCATGTGAGGCACCGAACTTCAATTCTTTGTACGTGTCTAAATATGTGCTTTTAGAGTGTGTGTCACCATACGTTAACTCCGGGTAGAATGGTGAGCTACCCAACCTCCCACCAATAGAAGTGTTAGAGCATTGCTCGGTAGAACTCGCATGCGTTGTTATCTCAAGCATGTTTGTCAATATTAATGATCAAAACTATATGTCTTGATTTCTAGTTTACTTATGACTAAGTCTCGGTCTAGGATAGTTAAGTGCAGTTGAGCTCCATACTCCATGGCGATCATCTTACGAAGACGAAGAACTACTCGAGGAACCAGTGGAACTTCATCCGACTAAAAGGTATGTGGAGACTTGAACTTATCTATCACTCAAAAGTCTACTCTATCTCCCACTCTTGAGACAATAGTCATATAAGTATGATAGTTTTCATACATACACATTTTCTATTTCGAGCCGAGTTTACTCGCCTATCTTTTTCTCGAAATATGTGTCGGTAAGCTTTCGCTTTAACCAAATTCATCTTTACCCGTGACGAAAGTCATGATGACGTTTCAATCTTGAAAATAGCTTTAATGATGATAGTCTTGAATAACGATTGTTATAACATTATAGAAGAATGTTTCAATGATTGAAATGTAGAGTTGAGATTACCAACTATGGATATAAGCATATATAGTGTGTTCGCACATTAGTGTATAAATCCATGTGCCGAAAAACCAAGTGTGTGCATATGTGTGAATACGGTATTGGTGAAGGAGACAGGTTGGGTACACGTACCCGTACGCGTACCAGCGGAAGTTTTCAACCGAAAATTTCTGCTGAGTTTGTAGTTTGCAAACTAGTAAACCAGTCACCTTAGGTACGCATACCCGTATGCGTACCCACAGAAGTTTTCGAACCGAAAATTTATGCTGAGTTTGTAAACTCAAATCCAATAGCTAAGGTACGCATACCCGTATGCGTACCCAAGTTGGTTATTTCTCAAATCGGTAGCTCATGAACTTAAAACAATAAATTATAAGTAATGCAATCTTTTCAAACCGTGGGTATATTGTTCATGAATTGATTCAAAATGGATCAAACCGATTTTGTTTCAATTGTGTCTATGAATAAAGACCTGAGCAATTGAACAATTCTTCAACTAGTACTTATGAGTCATTTGAACTAGTTATGAGAAAGATGAATACGATTAATATGAAAGTGCTCATATGGCTAACTATTTGTGAACCAACTAAGTGTACACGTTTAGGTACAATTACTCAAACCTAAATGAATACATTTCATTTGTGTGTGACAAGCTAAGTTTCGATCTAACGGTTGAAAGATATTAGCTTGAATGAATCAGGTTTTTCATCTAACGGTGAATATTGAATGTTTTGTTACCAATATAACTTGGATTGCAAACCCTGATTTGAAAACTATATAAAAGAGACATCTAGCAACTGGAAAAACTAATCCCCATACCTCCTGTGTGATAGTAGTTGGTTTTGCTAGAGTCGATTCTCCTTTAACCTTAGGTTACTTATCGACACCATGTAGGTTAACGACTGAAAGACTTCATTGGGATGGTGAAGCCAGACGAAACTACTTCTCTTGTAGTTGAGCGATTTGATCTTGCCATTTTCTATTGTACGAGTTCAATTGATTAATTTACTTGAGATTTGTAGCACCCCAAAATTAAGCTACTTATTAATCCAAGCGATTAACTAGCTAATGAGGCATTAACATATATCTTAACTTCCAAATAGAAAATCTTATACAAAACTTAACCCAAAACTAAACCCATCACTCGAAAACAATTATAGATGAAAAATATCTCAAGTTATATAAATTAAATAGTGTGTTTGTGATTACAAAAATAATGTACAAAACCTAAAACAATTCGCAACAACTCTAAAATCTTTAAGAGACGGAAACAAATATCTTTGCATGCACCATATCTTCTGGTAACTGAAAAATTGAAGTGGGAATGAGTGACCACATCATCCCAAAACGGGGCTCAGTGGATACCTTTATAACAATCAGGTAATCACTAACATACTTCACAGTTCTACTAAAAAAATGATTGCACATCTGATACACACAACACAAAGCAGAAGATTGCTCCAACTCTCCTCCCCAGATATTTTGTCCATGAACAATATCTATAAAAGATCCACCACCGGACGGATCTACGGAGATGAAATACAACAACCTAAACATATGTCATCCTAACCTCGTCTCACTTAATAAAGGAGAAGATTCTAGAATAACTCCAGTCTCAAATGATAGCATGAATCCAGGTACCTTATGATGTTCTCATGGAATGAGTACTCCTCATAAATTCGGATGCCACCATCTAAGTCTAGAATATATAAGAAAGTTTGATTGCTATGACACGACCCCGCACACAGGTTCCTAATAGGTCCCATCCTACCAGGAACCTAGAATTTCTTCCTGAGTCGAGATCATAGTGTTGATGGTGGATTTTAGTTCAGGGCTAATATTGTAAAACCAAAAATAATATGCTGACATCCTGCAAAGGATAAAGCCATTTGATAAGCGATGAGCGCATAAAACCTCTCGCTTTATTTACTTGAAGCAATTCAATAAATACATAAAATTCACCCAGAATGGTGCATATAGCACCAATCCCAAATATTCTGTGAACTTTTTAGCATTATTAATTAATGCATGATTAGCCTAGTATTTCGTATGTTGTTCCTCGCCGAACTCTCATGTTTGGCATGACATGACGACTGAGTGTTCACTCTCATCAGAGTAGCATGAATCTCCAAGTGCCAAATTCGAAACATGCATGAAATACCCGTACATGCTACATCACTCTCTAACAAAGAGAATCTCACATCGGCGTGCTTATATTAGCCCGATCGAGCATGCTTAATTTCCTTAAAGGAAATCTAGATTGTCCAAATCAGTCTCAGAAACAATCGCGGCCACACAAGTTGGTCACACAATTTAACAAGCCTAGCCAAACCCTGGAAAGAGTAGGCGAGCATTGTGATGACCACCGGCGGGACCACTTATGCCCTAGCCGGTCGAACATCACACGAACTCCTCCCAGCACGTCAAACGTCAGCGCTAAAATAGGGTGGTTGTGCTGCTTTGGAAGAAGCTCGACGAGCTTAGAATGTTCAAAGCAGTCTTAAAGTCATCACGACCGTCCAACTTCACCAGCCTGGTTGGACGGCTTAGATCATCCCGCGAATGATCATTAAAACGCCAACGCCCACATTAGCGGGCCCACTCTGTACCCACTTGATCGATTTTCTCACGACCTATCCCTAGAGCAATGAACGCTTGCTCGAAGTGAGGCTGGCGTGATGCTTAAAGGGTCGTGGAAAATCCACTAGCGTCTTAAACCGATCACAACCATCCAACTTCGCCTGCATGTTTGGATAGCTTAGATCACGCTTAGGACCATCAGGAAGGTACACACATGTTCACCATCGGCCCAATATGGGTCCCACACGGTCGGTCTCCCCAAAAAAGGAGCATAGCCTGCCAAACCGTTTGGCCGAAGTCATGCGTGCATGACTGCTTCAAAACCCTAATTAGGGTTTGCGGCATTGCATAACTGTCGCAGTTTGATCACGACCATCCATCTTCGCCAGCTTGGATGGAGGGTGTAGATATAGATTAAGGAGGTCCAGAGAGTATCAACGTGTTCACCATGGGCCCACCTATACGTGTGACCGATCGGCCTAGGCCAACCATGGCCGAGCGCCTCGAAACGCACGCCCAAAAGTGGCATGATGTGCAACTTTCAAATCCTTTGCAGCAATGAATTTCTGTCGCAAACCGATCTCAACCGCCTTTGTCGGTCAAATTTAGTGGCCTAGATCGCACCTTCGTGAGACGAGACAACATGGACATGTACACCGGCAGGCCGTCTACATGCATGCCTGGTCGGTCCCACCAAAAATGGCGTCCATGATTCAATTCGATCGAGCAAAAGAGTGATGCTTGTGCACCTCTTAAAAACCCTAAAATTCCATCAACGGTCGCAAATGAGATCCGCAAACCATCTCGTCCGTCCAACTTCGCTAGCTTGGTCAGACAACCTAGGTTAAAATCTAGACGACCAGTGAGGCACCTCGATGATCACCGTCCGCCACTTTTTCACAGGAAGTGATCGGCCAGAGCATGGCTCGCTCATGCAGCCTTCAAACGATCACTTGAAGATGGTTGGACGTGATGCTATTTTAAGACGCTTGCTCCGCGACTTATTTGGACAAGCTTTAAAACATCGATGCCTCATACATGATGATTGTTTACAATGCATTACATGCATCGAACGTACACGATATTTCATGAATATCAATTTCTTAAATAACTTAGTTATTTAACTTAGCACCGTATGCTTCTCTCTGTGGGTCCCACGATCCATTCATTCGAGACATCAAGCATGTCACAAACTGGGGGATACTTACTGGGATATTGGTCTGGAAGTTTACATCTGTTCTGTTTCTCTTCTCGTGATTCAATTTCAAATTTGAAAATAGGATTCATAGTAACAAACAAACAACAACCATTTCTGTAATCACTTGGGGTTAACTTTGGATCACTTTCGTAGAAGTCATGGATCTTAAGAAATAAGAACAGAAGACTTTATGGAGACTTAACTTGACGCAACCGCATATAATCCCTACCAACAGTTGCAGGTGGGTGTCCGTCAGTCCCACGCAAGACCACTTCTTCTTCCATCAATCCGTGTTGTGTCCCCGCTGTAGGTGAGAAAAAAGATATTTATTTGGACTTTAGAATATTAATGACTTAATCCCCCAAGAAACACGTCATACAGGCCCCACAGCTGACAGCTTACACTGTGCAAGCCAGTTCAACATTCTGATACAAGTCATAAATAGCCAACACCTTCACAATCTCAACACCTTCTTCGCTTCCCTCCCTAAGATCAACCCCATCTCCTTCACTTTGTGACCGAAGCAAGTTTGGAACGACCATTTCTTGGTTTAGTCCAGAATTGTATAGATTGATCTCTCGAATCAAAAGCACTCCCGTGCAGTGCATTTGTTTAGGGTTTAGATTCATTTCTCATCCACACACACCCAAAATTACCAAAACCAGCAGAAATAGTTTTCACCCATAAACACATAGTAACCCAGTCATACTACTAAGACTGAACAATCAAGCATAATATGCAAACGACCAATCTCCCCACATATATTCGATAGCTGGGGGCTTATTATTCTCCGTTACCCAGTGATACCCTGATGTGTCCCGCAGGTACCCTCAAGGCAGAGAGTCATCCCCCCTATAGTAAAATAGGTCTAAATAATAATATCAACCCACAGCTGCCACCAGACAACTTCTAGGGTCTATGTAATCTATAGGTTGCTTGACCTATATAAATATTGGGTACCGATCTTCACCTACATACTAGTGCGTGGCGTTCCCCACCTATAAACGCTTAGCGAGAATCCGTGGAGAACACAGACAATCCTCGCGAGGAGACTAGACAATGCATATACGCAACATACACAATCAATTGCACTCAAACATGTATTGCATAAGAACGTATAATTACATTCAAACATGCTCAAAAACAATAAGACACATCATGCTCTCCATTCAAAGTAACTTAATGATTACAAGAGAGTTACAAGAGTTCCCACCTCTTTTGATGACAAGCCTTGCCTATCTCGAGATCCACAATCCACTGGTTCGTCATTTGAATCGATCGTTGTTAATAACATAGTAACTGGTAATCACATACAAATCTCCAGCTAAAGATTAAGTGAACTATCTAATTGTTTTAAGCTCATTTATGGTTCTACACCTTTTCATTATCTATCTTTAGCACATCTAAATATTTACTAATTGAATTGGATTGGTTCTATAGTCCATTAGTAAAATCTTATGAATATCTACAACTTTGTAGAAGAAGTCAAAGGCTAACTCAGACCACAAAGGTCCAACTCATGTACAATAGGAAAACTAAGGCTAAGCCCAAGTCTACCAAAACTCGGCCCATTAACACAAAGCCTGGTCCAAGAGTCAACTGACGGTCGCTAACAGTCAAAGGGGTCAATTTAACAATCAACATCTATTTAAAGTCAATCCCAAAGTCCACTGCTCAAGGTCAAGTCTGGTCAAAGGGTTAACTCGGTCAAGGTCAGGTCTGGTCTTGGCTTACTGAGTCAAACTGATTCAACTCATTCAGGTAATCTAAGCCAGCTGAGCTGACTGGGATGACTAATAGGCCAAATGCCTAAGTTAAACTACCATTCCAAACATCAACACGCAACACTGACTCAAACCAAACCAAAGTATTTCTAACTCTAATTGCAAACCTACAACTTAATCAATATACAATCTTCAATTCACATTCTTGAATCTCAATCAATTCCATTACTACTTCATCAACAACTCTTACACAATTTGCAGCTTCACTTCAGTTACATTTCACCACAACACCATAGCTCAGTCATCTTCATAACTCAAATTCATTTACACTATCTTCAATCACCTTAGTTCAACAACATCACTATCATTTCAGAAACTACAACCTTAACATCATCTCAATCTTGCACACCTTCTTAGCCTTCAACCATCAACTTGAATCTCCACCACTGCCATAACAACAACAACAATTCAACCAGTCTACTTCACAAACTTCCTTGCAATCTCAATAACACCAATCATTTGGCACATCATCTCAAGCAACACTTCCTATTCAGTTCAACTTCAATTCATCTCAGTTCAACACTTCTACCTGCAATTTCATTACAACTGCAATCTTCTTTATCAACACCAATAGCTACATCCCAACACAACTAACCAGAACAACATCACCACAACCAAATCCAAACTAACCCAGACTCTTACATACACATAAAAACACTTACCTAATTCCCAAACTCATTCATCTAAAAACATCTTCTCCATAACAATCCCAACAAGCTCAAACTCCCATCACTACCAATATCAGTTCTTCATGTCCCATGCCAGTTCAATCTCAACCTCAATCCAAGACCACAACCATACTAACTCAACATCATCACTTCCAGTGATTAAATCTCCATCTCCACCAGCAACATCAACATCTTTATAATCAACTAAAGATTCTAACTCAGGAACCCTAATTCCTAATTGGGGAAGAACAACAGAAACCCTAATTCTTCAAGAATTAAAAATTAAACTTCATACTATCATCTAAGCGTCAATTGACAACAACCCATCTAAGATTCATCCATTCATAACCAGATTTACATAAATAAATTCAATTGAACGAAACCTAAATTACTTTTGTTTTGAATCTTCACCGGAACAGCTTCAAAACTTCAATTAAACCCCAACCCATTCGATCTTCATCGAACAGAAACTCAAAACTCCTCTAAATATCTCTTCCAACTCAAGAACAGAACCCTAATTGATTCAACATCATCACTCTTTCTTCTCCCGAGCTCAAATAACATCAACCACACCACCAACAATCAAATCCTAATGTTTCCCCTAAGTTTCTCTTCGATTCGATCTCAGAATCATCTCACAAAATCGCCGGAGGCGACGGATAGAAGAAGAAGAAGAAGAAGAAGAATGAAGAAGAAAAGAAAAGGGAATGAGCTTATCTGCTCGATGGGTGAAGGGGATAAGACCAATAAAATACTAAAGGAACCCGAGAAACGTCTAAGGGCAGTCCCATTCGGTTTAAGACAAAATTACCATTTTACCCTTCATACTATTCAAGTGATATCTTCTTCGTCCTATATTCGAATGACACGTTGGAGTAGTCCATTTCGTCTAACTTTTCGAGACCTATTCAATTATACTAATTTCGTATTTAAATTGTTGTTAAATTAATTTCTATTAATTAACGTTCGTCTCTAATTAATCGAGTCATTAGCGGCTTAATCGACTCTTGACTGGTCAAATAGCGTTGATGAGCTTGAGGGTCCTTACAAGATTATACCTCCGATAGGGCAAGATAAAAAAGAAATCACAAACATCTTCGTCTCATCGTTTGTGATTCCGCAATATCTAGTTTCGCTACTATACGATTTAGATTATTGTGAGGTGATTGATAATAATAGGATGTTCTTCGGGAATATAAGTCCGGGTTATCGATTAGTTCCTGTTCACCTTGATTTATCAAAAGACGGAAGAAAAACTCATAGGTTTATCTGTGGGAGACAAATTTATCTATTATCATAGATTTTTCTGTGTGATACAGATTTGTTTATTAAAGTCTCCGACTTTGGGTCGTAGCAACTCTTAGTTGTGGGTGAGATCAGCTAAGGGAATCAAGTGCGTAGTATCCTGCTGGGATCAGAGACGTAAGGAGTGCAACTGTACCTTGAATCACTGTGAGATTGATTAGGGTTCAACTACAGTCCAGGTCGAAGTTCGTTTGTAGTAGGCTAGTGTCTGTAGCGGTTTAATACAGTGTGGTGTTCAATCTGGACTAGGTCCCGGGGTTTTTCTGCATTTGCGGTTTTCTCGTTAACAAAACTTCTGGTGTCTGTGTTATTTCTATTCCGCATTATATTTTGTTATATAATTGAAATATCACAGGTTGTGCGTTGTATCGATCAATTGTGAAATCCAACCTTTGGTTGTTGATTGGAAATTGATTGATCCTTGGAAATTGGTCTTTGGTACCATCCAAGTTTATATCTCTAGTATTTGATAAAGACTCGCAGATTTCCATTTGCTTGAGTATAGATCAAATCGAGAGATAGAGATAATAACTCCTTGATATACTTTCTATTAAGATTGAGTCTGACTGTCTAGTTGATTCTCTTAAAAGTATATTAGAGTTAGTCCACATAGATTGCTAATCGAAATATTGGGTGAGGTTGTTGTACCCCCGCATTTTCAATTGGTATCAGAGAAGGCAAACACGTTTAAAGACCTTACAAGTCTGTGTTTGTAGCGATCTGAATCTATGGATAGAGGTGCTATCTTTATTAACGTACCACCAGTCTTCGATGACTCTAATTACTTATGGTGGAAAATTCCTATGCGAGCTTTTCTTCAAGTGCGTGATTTTCAATCATGGGTACATGTTGTTAATGTCTATGATACTCCCGTTGTGGCAATAGGTAACGCTACTGTTCCGAAGAATATTGGCGAATACGATGTTGCTGAGATACTTGCTGCAAAGAAAAACTCCGACGGTTTGAATGCCATCATACATGCCATTACCCCAAATCTTCAACACCATGTGTCAAGTTGCACTAGGTCTAAAGATGCTTGGGATATCTTAGAAACCGTATTCGAATGTAATACCAGTGAAAAGGAACCTAGGCTTCAAAACCTTAATTCCTATTGGGAAAACCTTCGTATGGAAGATGAAGATTCTTTTGATGAGTTTAACCACAAAGTGTCTGAAATTGTTAATGCATCTTTTGCATCGGGTAAGACTATTCCTGAAAAGGATATTGTGATGAAAATTCTCAGATCGTTGCCATCTAGATACGAATCTAAGAAGCATGACATCGTTGAGGGAAATAACCTTGATACACTTTCCAGAAACACTCTGATAGGAAAGTTAAAAATTCTTGATCTTGACACAGGCAGAACGTTCGCGCTCAATGCTGTGACCAAAACAGGTGTATCCTCTCACTTGTCTTGGACTGATGAATGTTGCTCCAATCATGTTGATCTTGATAAGTCACTGATAATCAGAAAGGTCAAGGATTTGATAAATAGGAAGAATGGATGTGATGAATATCCATCTTCAGTTAATGCTTCAGATAATTCAATAGAAAACAAAACTACTCTGGATGTCTCAGATGAGTCTACTACAGATTCTCTCTCCTCTTCAACTTCTGATTCAAAATTTGAGAATAACACAGAGTTTCTTGATCTCTTGAATAAAGAGATTCTTCAAGATAACCTTCACTTAAATGCCTCCTTGAAGAGAGTTGAATCATCACTCCAGGCAAAAAATATTGAGATAGAGCGTCTTAATGATAAGTTCATCAGAACAATGTCTCTAAAGGAAGAAGAGATTAACACTCTCAAGTATGACCTGCAAAGGTTATCTGGAAGCTCTGACAAAATTGCAGCAATGTTATTTGGTCAGAGATCCTTTGGAAACACCAATGGTTTAGGGTTCAAAAACAAAACTCAGAGCTCAATGTTGTTCGTTCCAACTAATCAAGGAACAACAATTGTTGATTGTTGTGCTAAACAAGAAGAGTCACGTAAAGACGAAAAATCCTCATTGTTTTGTTCCTTTTGTGGACATTCGAAGCATGATCAGAACACTTGTTGGAGATTCAGAAGGAGCAATAAGAGAATCACCAAACTTCAAGAGAACATGCAGAAAATGAATCTGGGTCCGGATAACCAAGCTCTTTTAAAAAAAATCCAGATCTAGACGAGGTAAGAAATCTGTTTACACAACAAACAGTGATAAGCCACGAAAAAAATAAGAGGTGTGAGCATATGGCTCACTCAGTCACCAACTAATGTTGGTGACGTCTGCATCCTCATTTTTAGCTTGGGAAAAATGAGGTTTGCACTAAAAATGGCTCAAGTCGTTGTTTTTGTAAATCTTTTTCTTATATTTGTTAAGAAAATATTCTCCTAATAAGATGGAAGGCAGATAACAAACCCTGAAAGACTTATTCAATGTCTTCTAGGTTTTTGTGTTCATAAATCCGTTTTTATTGTTGTGTCCTCCCTTTCTCATTTCTTATCAAAAGATACAGTCTCATGGCTCCTGTGACTAGAGGGATCACAAAAAGAGATGCCGTTGAAGCAGTTAATGTGCATCTTTGTGAAGGAATCTCTTTTTCAAGAGTAAAGAAAGTGAAGTCGACAATTAATGGAGAAGGTTCTTCCTCTAACTGTCTCTTGTCTGTGAATTTAGAGGCATGGTGAAAGATTTCATCAACAAGAGAAATGACTTAAAATCTCAAATTGTTTCTGCTTTGGAAAAGATAACTCACTATGAACAAATGTTGTCTCTAACCAAGAACACCTTATGTGAACTAAAAATAGAACTTAATGAGTTAACTGACATTTCTGAAGACCTAGAGGAATTGAATGATCCCATAATCAATAGTTTCTTCAATAATGATAAGGAATTCTCAGTAGATGCTCTGAGAAAGCTTTATAATGTCTAAGAAACTTCCTAAGAGAATTTTATTCTTGTTTTTGTTTAAGAAGGATAACTAGGGTTTGGAATAGCCATTATTGTGAGTACACATAGCTATGTCCAACGGTTTCATCTTCATGTTTTTAGATTTATTTATTTAAATTCTAAAGTTGTTTGGGAAGATGATTTTTGCAGTATTAATCTTTATGGTTTTATATATTGCAATATGTTATGGGATACGTGTGTTTGCGTCCGTGAACTATTATTGTCCCATACAATGTCAAATGTTATCTCGTTTATGTGTCGATATGCATGTATTGATACAAGATCGATGAACTTTTGACAAACAAAAGTTAAGCATATTATGTCATTTATTGATGGAAAATAGGTTAAAAATATTTTGTTTTACGAGGATTATGTCTATTATATGTCATTGTGCAAATAGTGATGGAAAAATAGAATGAATCCTTGTATATTCCGTAGTATTGATCTTCCCTGATCCATATTTTATGTATATGCTGTGCGGCTCCATAATTCTTCTTATGTGAGCATTTCCAACTAAACTAATCATAGACTCGTTTGTGGTTATTTTGGTTGTGTATTCCGATTAAATTAATCATGGATTCTCTTGTGGTTAGTTTAGTTGAGATTTTTGGATACAAAATCATTTTGTGGTTTTTGGTGTCCAAAGAAATCCTTCTTTTCTCGTAAAAGTAAGGTCGCTCTTGTTGTTCTTTCGGGAATGACATCAAATGGGGGAGAGTTCTTTTGAACTTGCGCTTAATTTCCATATCTTTGTGGGGAGTGCGGATGTGGAATATTTGAGGAGTTATCTTGTATCTTTATAAACTCCGTGATGAATGCATTTAGCTTCGGCTTTATGATTGCATCTAAACAAAGTTGATATGTACTTTTCTTTGGTCTTGAAGTGTCTGCATGAAAATTTCATTAGGATCCCGTTTCGTACCTTTGCCAATTTTATTGACAAAAGGGGGAGAATTAATATGTAGTTCACACTACAAATACATATGGTTTTGGGATAATTATGTAAGGGGGAGTGGTTTTCGTGTTGAGATGAAGTATTGACTAACGGGGAGTGATATATATCACCATAGTATTGTTGTCGAAGTTGTGATATAAGAACTTTGATACTGTGTAATAATACTATGACACTGTATAACAATGATCGAGAGCTTTTGTTTTCTCATTGTTATGGCTACGGAACTTTAACAACTATGATGCTGAAATGAACATTTATGCAATCATGAGAGTACTTGGAAAAGACGACGTTTCGAGTAATGTTGAAGCACCAAGGAGATCAAGCATGTGGACGAGAAGCTACAAAGTTTTATCTATTTTGTAATCCATATGTATTGATAATTTTGTCACTAAAATTGACAAAGGGGGAGATTGTTAGAGCATTGCTCGGTCGAACTCGCATGCGTTGCTATCTCAAGCATGTTTGTCAATATTAGTGATCAAAACTATGTGTCTTGATTTCTAGTTTACTTATGACTAAGTCTCGGTCTAGGATAGTTAAGTGTAGTTGAGCTCCAGACTCCATCGCGATCATCTTACGAAGACGAAAAACTACTCGAGGAACCAGTGGAACTTCATCCGACTAAAAGGTATGTGGAGACTTGAACTTATCTATCACTCAAAAGTCTACTCTATCTCCTACTCTTGAGACAATAGTCATATAAGCATGATAGTTTTCATACATACACATTTGCTATTTCGAGCCGAGTTTACTCGCCTATCTTTTTCTCGAAATATGTGTTGGTAAGCTTTCGCTTTAGCCAAATACATCTTCACCCATGACGAAAGTCATGATGACGTTTCAATCTTGAAAATAGCTTTGATGACGATAGTCGTGAATAACGACTGTTATAACATTATAAAAGAATGTTTCAATGATTGAAATGTAGAGTTGAGATTACCAACTATGGATATAAGCATATATAGTGTGTTCGCACATTAGTGTATAAATCCATGTGCCGGAAAACCAAGTGTGTGCATATGTGTGCATACGGTATTGGTGAAGGAGACAGGTTGGGTACGCGTACCAGCGGAAGTTTTCAACCGAAAATTTCTGCTGAGTTTGTAGTTTGCAAACTAGTAAACCAGTCACCTTAGGTACGCATACCCGTACACGTAACTATGGAAGTTTTCGAACCAAAAATTTCTGTTTTGTTTGTAAACTCAAATCCGGTATCTAAGGTACGCATACCCGTACGCGTACCCAAGCTGGTTATTTCTCAAATCGGTAGTTAATGAACTTAAAACAATAAATAATAAGGAATGCAATCTTTGCAAACCGTGGGTATATTGTTCATGAATTGATTCAAAATGGATCAAACCGATTTTGTTTCAATTGTGTCTATGAATAAAGACCTAAGCAATTGAACAACTCTTCAACTAGTTCTTATGAGTCATTTGAACTAGTTATGAGAAAGATGAATACGGTTAATATGAAAGTGCTCATATGGCTAACCATTAGTTAACTATTTGTGAACCAACTAAGTGTACACGTTTAGGTACGGTTACTCAAACCTAAATGAATATATTTCATTTGTGTGTGACAAGCTAAGTTTCGATATATCGGTTGAAATATATTAGCTTGAATGAATCAGGTTTTTCATCTAACGGTGAATAAATGCTTAGTTACCAATGTAACTTGGATTGCAAACCCTGATTTGAAAACTATATAAAGGAGACATCTAGCAACTGGAAAAACTAATCCCTACACCTCCTGTGTGATACTAGTTGGTTTTGCTAGAGTCGATTCTCCTTTAACCTTAGGTTTCTTCTCGAGACCCTGTAGGTTAACGACTGAAAGACTTCATTGGGATTGTGAAGCCAGACGAAACTACTTATCTTGTAGTTGAGCGATGTGATCTTGCCATTTTCTATCGTACAAGTTCAATTGAATAATTGACTTGAGATTATATCTCCGATAGGGCAAGATAAAAAGAAATCACAAACATCTTCGTCTCATCGTTTGTGATTCCGCAATATCTAGTTTCGCTACCATACGATTTAGATTATTGTGAGATGATTGATAATACTAGGCTGTTCTTCGGGAATATAAGTCTGGGTTACAATTAGTTCCTGTTCACCTTGATTTATCAAAAGACGGAACAAAAACTCATAGGTTTATCTGTGGGAGACAAATTTATCTGTTATCGTAGACTTTTCTTTGTGATACAGATTTGTTTATTAAAGTCTTTGACTTTGGTTCGTAGTAACTCTTAGTTGTGGGTGAGATTATCTAAAGGAATCAAGTGCGGAGTATCCTGCTGGGATCAGAGACGTAAGGAGCGCAACTGTACCTTGAATCAGTGTGAGATTGATTAGGGTTCAACTACAGTCCAGTCCGAAGTTAGTTTGTAGTAGGCTAGTGTCTGTAGCGACTTAATACAGTGTAGAGTTCAATCTGGACTAGGTCCCGGGGTTTTTCTGCATTTGCGGTTTCCTCGTTAACAAAACTTATGGTGTCTGTGTTATTTCTATTCCGCATTATATTTTGTTATATACTTGAAATATCACAGGTTGTGCGTTGTATCGATCAATTGTGAAATCCAACCTTTGGTTGTTGATTGGAAATTGATTGATCCTTGGATATTGGTCTTTGGTACCATCCAATTTTATATCTCTAGTATTTGATAGAGACTCGCAGATTTCCATTTACTTGAGTATAGATCAAATCGAGAGATAGAGATATTAACTCCTTGATATACTTTCTATTAAGATTGAGTCTGACTGTCTAGTTGATTCTCTTAAGAGTATATTAGAGTTAGTCCATACAGATTGCTAATCGAAATATTGGGTGAGGTTGTTGTACCCCCGCATTTTCAAGAAGCACTACTTTGATTTCTCGTGTGCTATTTTATCAATCATGATGGTGACATCGAATTTCTAACTTACATACCACTTGTAATCTTGTTCGCAGTTAGCACCATCCACTTTGTCTCTCTCTACACCAACATGTTCATAGAAACACCATCATCATCAACAAGAGGAGCATCACAAATTCGAAGGAAAGTTGAAGACGTTCAATGTTTGCAAGCAACGGTACAGAAATGAGCAGATTTCAGATTCAAGTAAAGCAACAAGACAAGGAGCATATTTTTTTACAAGAGCGAAGATTATCAAGATGAGAGTCAAGAAGTTATGATATCAATACATACAAGTTGTGAAGAATCAAGCGCTAAAGTACTTACACCATGGCCTTTGTACTTGCATTTTTATTTTGTATTTTATTTTTTCTTGTCTAAAAAAAAAAACTTGGACATGGTCCCTTCTAAATAAAAAAAATGAAAAAAAAAAAAAAAAAAAAAGACAAGAGAAAATTTTGTTAGGTTCATTATTAGTTTTTTTTGTTTTCATTTTCCATTTGTTTTATTTTTCTTGTCTCTTAAAGATAAAAGAAAAAAAAAAGAGAAAAAAGGAAGAAAAAAAAAGACAAGAAAAATGTGTTGTATCATATTTTGGTTCATTTTTAGTTTTGTGCTTACAATAAAGCCAATGGAAAGAAGAAATATCCATAATGGAGTTTCAAGCAATAAGGAATTAGGGAAAAGTGTTACATTGTCAAGATTCTACGAAGTTCAAGAGTTATCATCACTAGTTGAAGACGGAAGACGAAGATGAAGACAAGGATTGAAAACCGAAGACGTTTATATGGATGTTGTGAGAGTGGTGCTAGCTGCATGTTGAACGGATAACGAGGTAAGTAAGCATATTCCCACCTTCGTTAAGTGGTTGATTTCCTTTCTTAGAGATCGTCAGAAAAAATGGATTTTTAAAATTATGAAAGATGTGGGTTTTCTAAACGATTCAGAGGGTTTTTTCCTTCCTACCATTCAACGTGTCGCAGGATTCTCTCTTCATTCCTACGTGGACACATGTGTGACCCATAAAAAGCTGTTTATTATTGAGAGCAACTTCATAAAACCCTTTCTGGTGAGGCAGAGTCGAGACTTTCGAACCTGGATTCTTTCGATAAGGGATGGTTATTTATCTGTCAAGATGAGATTATGTTCATATATATGTCTAACTTCTTATTACTAGTGTGCATAATTTCTATGTCTTCTTAGCGCGTTGGATGCTATCATTTAGGAAAACTAGTAAGTCGGAAAAGTAGGTTTTGTGGGTATACCTCTTGTAAACCCTCACGAGACTATAACTCGTCCACTAGGGACACCTAGGGGATCAAAGGCTTGTTATACATGCTAAGTGTGACCGTAGCCTCGATGACACGGAGTTGTATATATGTTTTAGAATTTGTTTTGTTTGATTTGCTCGAGGACTAGCAAAGTCTAAGTGTGGGGGAATTTGATAGGTGTTGTAAACACCTTGATATTTTTATCTATTGTTTATGCTTTCTTTACGAGTTTTATTGTAAATTATGTATCTTATGTTTAATTTTGAGTTTATCAGGTACTTTGGAATCATTCGGAGCAAAATAAGAAGAAAACGTCCATTTGAAGCGAAAATGGCAAAAGGGATAGGTTGCGCAAGGAGGAGGTGAAGAATTCAATTGTCAGTCTCGTAGAACTGACAACTGAATAGAGAATTAGGTTGTTGGTTCTCCAAAATCGATAAGCCATATATAGACTGGGTGGCCTTGTCATATTTTTTGGGTGCCTCTATCAATTGTGGTTACTACCTGGAGCTAAACCTCAGGTTTCTCAATCATTTTCTCAAATTCAGAGAAGAGAGAAAAGAAGCTATGGCGGCTGCTGGAAGAGAGGACAAGGGAGATCGAGAAGAAGCCGAGAGTGTGAGATGCAGAAATCAGAGAATCGATGAAGAAACTGATGGGGGTTTTGAATCTGTTGCAGTCAAGAACAAGATGAAGAGGAATTACAACTTCTGATGTTGTTGTTAATGAAGTTAGGGTTCGATTCAGGCAAGGGTTTGATGGAAATGGTGATTCAAGGCTGAGAAGAAGAGACATATGGGTTAATTCTAGAGAAGATTGGATGGGTTTATGGATTGAAGTGATGAATGAATCTGGTTAGGGTCTGAGTAACAGATAGAGATTCTAGTTCGAAGACAAACATGGAACAATGGGTTTAAAATGGATTTGGTATATGGCAGCAGTATGACTCGAATTTGGTGATTCAAGGTTAGAATTTGATCTGAAAATTGAAGAAGAGTAATGGGTTCTTCTCATATTTAAGGTTTGATGCCGAGAAGAAAAGGATGATGTTTGTTGCAATAGCAAGAAATTACAGTAGTTGTGAGCAGATAGTTCTGATGGAAATTAGGTTAAGAACAACGAGATGTTGAGGAAGATAGTTGGTTGCTGTTGAATCTTGAAGTTGGAATGAATTAGCTCTGTAACAGTTGTGGCTTCTTATGCGGGTTAGATGTATGTGTAGGATTGTTGGGTTTCTTATGAATTTGAATGGAAATCGATAGCAACTTAGACAAAAGTCTGGCTATCCTCAAAATCGAGACTTATGCAACCCGAAGTGCAGCCAAGATTATTATTCACCTCACAAGTATAAAACTTGCGGAATCAACAAAATATGAGAGGAAGAGACTTTGTTGATTACCATCAATCTTGATTGATCGAGCAAGCCTCTACAAACAATCAAGATCAGGATACTAAAGTTATCAAGATAAAAGATAACGGGACCTGGCTTCACGAATCCCAATGAAGTCTTTGTAGTCTCTAAACCCTAAAAGGGTTTTTGGAGAGGAAGACTCTAGATACAACTAGGACACACCAAAAAGTAGTGCCAGGATTCAAATATCCTAGTGTTTATGGGCGAAAACAGTTTCTATTGGTTTTGGTAAATTTGGGTGTGTGTGGATGAGAAACAAATCTAAACCCTAAACAAATGCACTGCACGTGAGTGCTTTTTGATTCGAGATATCAATCTATACAATTCTGTCCTAAACCAAGAAATGGCCGTTCCAGACTTGCTTCAGTCACAAAGTGAAGGAGATGGGGTTGATCTTAGGGAGGGAAGCGAAGAAGGTGTTGATATTGTGAAGGTGTTGGATGTTTATGACTTGTATCAGAATGATGAACTGGCTTGCACAATGAAAGCTATCAGTTATGGGTGTTTTCTGGATACTGTGACAACACCTGATTTTTCAGTGGTGTTTGAAGATAGGTCGAAAGAACCTATTTATACAAGTCATTTGAGCGCAATCCTCATCTCGTAGGAAGTGGAGGAAGTTGAGTGATGGATTAGTGGGGTCATGTAGGTGATTTTCACACGATCACGCCTTTGCCTACTTCCCTCATCATTGTTAACCGTCCATGCCTCCTAACACGTTCTCGTAATGGGCGTGTTGCACGCCGCACGCTGTAAATCACCAGACCAATACCCCAGTAAGTATCCTCCAGTTTGTGACATGTTTGATGTCTCGAATGAGTGGGTCAGGTCGTGGGACTCGCCACAGGAAATATCATAAGGTGCTATTAAGTTAAATAACTGAGTTATTTATGGAATTGATATTCATGAAATATCGTGTATGTTCGATGCATGTAATGCATCGTTTTAAAGCAAGCATTTCAAAACAATCGTTATGCATAAAGCATCGCCGTTTTAATGCTTGATTGAATAAGTCGCGGATTAAGCGTCTTAAAATGGCAGCACGTCCAACCATCTTCGAGTGATTTACGACACATATTTGCTGCCGTTGATGGATTTAGAGGTGCGCAACATCCCATCTTTGGCTTGACCGAATCTAAACATGGTCGCTAATTTTGGTGGGACCGACCAGGCATGCGTGGAGACGGTCCGCCGGCGTGCATGCCAATACTTCTCGGTCCCACAAAGATTCGATCTGGGCCACTCAATTTGACCAGCAAAGATAAGTGGTCGTGATCGATTTGCGATACAAATACATTGCCGCAAAGGTTTAAAAGCCGTGTGGCATGCCACCTTTTGGGCGTGCGTTTCGAGGCGCCGGGCCCTAGTCTGCATAGGACGGCCGGTCACACGCAAAGGTGGGCCCATGGAGATCACATTGACTTCTTGGGATCTCTTGAGTCTATATCTATACCCCCCGTTTAGGCCGACGAAGATGAATGGTCATGATCGAACTACGACAGATGTGTATTGCCGCAAACCCTAATTAGGGTTTTGAATCAGTCACGCACACGTAGAGACATAACGGTCTTCCTTGGACGGGAGACTTCATGATGGCTGAATATGACAATATTCGTTGAATCTTCCGAAACGCTTCCTATTGTAGTGTAGACCATACGAAGCTTGATCCTTTCTTCAGCAATGGGGTGAATGAAGCAACGAGATGGGCAAAACCAGGTATAAAACGTCGAATGTAGTTCACTTTGCCCATGAAGCTTTGGAGCTCATTTAAAGTCCGCGGCGGCGGCATCGTGAGGATAGCTTGAGTATTGGATGGGTCCACTTTGATCCCCTCAGCAGTTACCTGGAATCCCAGAAATTTGCCTGAAGAAACACCGAAAGCACATTTCAAAGGATTCATCTTAAATTTGTATTCACGGCACCTTTCAAACACTTGTCGTAGGACTCCTATGTGGTCTGCCCGAGCTTTTGATTTGACTACTATATCATCCACATAGGCTTCAACTTGCTTATGCATCATGTCGTGGAAGATTGCCGTCATAGCGCTTGATACGTTGCACCGACATTCTTTAAACCAAATGGCATTACAGTATAGTAAAATTTTCCGAGAGGAGTTCGAAAAGCTGTCTTATGTGCGTCATGCTCATACATCCTTATCTGATTGTAGCCGCTATATCCATCCATGAAGGAGAACATGCCGTGTCCGCTGGTGGCATCTACTAGCATGTCGATGTTAAGTAGAGGAAAGTCGTCTTTGGGGAAACATCTGTTCTAGTCTCTGAAATCCATGCAACATCTGATCTGTCCATTTTTCTTTTTCACTGGAACCACATTAGACAACCAGGTCGGATGATGAATGGGTTTAATGAAGCCAGCAGCTAACAACTTCTGAATCTCAGTCTTGATTTGCTCTTCCACCTCGTGCCTGAATTTCCTCGGAGATTGTTTGACTGGCTTGGATCCAAGTATGACATGTAGATGATGGGTGACCAATTTTTCATCTAAACCGGGCATTTCTTCATACGTCCAAGCGAATATGTCCTG
This sequence comes from Papaver somniferum, assembly GCF_003573695.1. Taxonomy (NCBI): domain Eukaryota; kingdom Viridiplantae; phylum Streptophyta; class Magnoliopsida; order Ranunculales; family Papaveraceae; genus Papaver; species Papaver somniferum. Next base: position 829,568 of record NW_020649526.1, read on the forward strand.
GTATTCTTTGAGAAGTTCCACGAGCTTCGTGCGTTCATCCGTACACAAGGTTGAGCTGATGGAGATATGCCTAGGAGATTCCTCATTCCCGATGTTAACGATTTCGAGCTCATCAGTTGTGGAGTTAGTGCCATCTTGCAGCTGTCGTGGAGCATCTAGCACTTCTTCTCGTGGCTCGTCGTTGTTGTAGCATTCCGTTAGGCGGAGAGACTGGGTAACAATCTCCCCTGCTAATTGCTAACAGTGGCGTCAATACACGTTTTTCCCTTTCTGGTTACGGATTTCCACAAAAGTCCGTTCCCTCTTAGTGTGAGCGCGGGCCACGACTTCACATGATGAAGAAGGATTGGGACGCCTTGTCAGCAAAGATGCATCATGGGGCTTAGCCTTCAATAATGCAAGTCGGTCCTGCTCCTGGATTGACGCCCACGTGGGGAATGGGATGCAATGAACCTTGTATGATTTTTCGCGCGAAGCTTCTCTTGGTTCAAACAATTCCATTCCACATATTGGTGCATAAGGAGACAATGATGCAGGAATATGAACGACTTCTTTATTCAGCATAGTCTTCAGGCATTGGTGATACATCGAGGGGACGATCCTTTTATCATGAAGCTATGGTCTCCCCAGTATCATATGGAAGTCCGACTCCTTTTCTATGACTTAGAATTTCACCTTTTATTGGACCGTCCCTATAGATAAATTCAGATTGACATACCCGTATGTGTTGCTTTGGTTTCCTTCAAAGTCTGTCATCGTGGTAGGTTGTCGCACGATCTTTCTTGGGAGAACCTTGGCTGTCCTGAGTGTCTTAAAAGTAATCACATTCGAAGACGCTCCCGTGTCGATGAGGGCCCTCCTGAACTCTGAATCCTTGATGCGTGCAGTAACCTGTAGGGCCCGGTTGTGACCTTCTTCCGCCATCATGTCTTCTTCTGTAAATGTAACATTATTCACAGACATATCTGGTGTTTTTGAGGCTTCCGGATGCAAAGGTGTCAAATGCACGTCCAGGGCTATCTGATTGATTGCAGCAAACGTCTCCGCCCGCTGATTCTTCGAGAGGTGTAAAATTTCGCATAAAATTTCTACTAGAGAAGCCTCTTCCTGATCTACCGGCCTCTGGTTCATAGTGAAACTATTGACTTGAGGAGGATCATTGCGAGGATCAGTCCCCAGTGTAGAAATCTCCGTGACAGGAAAACCGTTCATATCTGATGTCATATTGACGAGGATATCGAGTATGCCGTTTATTGTTTCTTTGATCAGGTCCATGTTCTTCGTGTGAATCTCCTGCACCCGTGCTAACTCGATCAATGTTGGGATTTTTCCGGTTACACCGTTGGGAAGAGGGGTATCTTCATTGGAGGATCTTTGACCGATTTGAAATTTTTGGGGAAGTCCTAAGACCAACCATTTTGAATTCAGCCAAATGGGATTGGGTATTGAAGATATTGACTTCACAACCGAGAGATTAATCTCCCACTGTGATCGCCAATTGTTTATGGGTGAAAACTATTTCTACTGGTTTTGGTAAATTTGGGTGTGTGTGGATGAGAAAAAAATCTAAACCCTAAACAAATGCACTGCACGGGAGTGCTTTTTGATTCGAGAGATCAATCTATACATTTCTGGCTTAAACCAAGAAATGGACGTTCCAGACTTGCTTCAGTCACAAAGTGAAGGAGATGGGGTTGATTTTAGGGAGGGAAGCGAAGAAGGCGTTGAGATTGTGAAGGTGTTGCCTGTTTATGACTTGTATCAGAATGATGAACTGGCTTCCACAATGAAAGCTATCAGTTCTGGGTGTTTTCTGGATACTGTAACAACACTTGATTTTTCTGTGTTGTTTGAAGATAAGTCAAAAGAACCTATTTATACAAGTCATTTGAGCGCAATCCTCATCTCGCAGGAAGTGAAGGAAGTTGAGTGATGGAGTAGTGGGGTCGTGTAGGTGATTTTCACACGATCACGCCTTTGCCCACTTCCCTCATCATCGTTAACCGTCCATGTCTCCTAACACGTTCTCATAATGCGCGCGTTGCACGCCGCACGCTGTAAACCGCCAGACCAATACCCAGTAAGTATCCCCCAGTTTGTGACATGTTTGATGTCTCGAATGAGTGGATCAGGTCGTGGGACCCGCCGCAGAAAATAGCATACAATGCTATTAAGTTAAATAACTGAGTTATTTATGGAATTGATATTCATGAAATATCGTGTATGTTCGATGCATGTAATACATCAATTTAAAGCAAGCAGCACAAAACAATTGATATGCATAAAGCATCGCTGTTTTAATGCTTGATTGAATAAGTCGCGGATTAAACGTCTTAAAATGGCAGCACGTCCAACCATCTTCGAGTGATCATCTGGAAGACGCATGGGCGGGCCACCATCTGGTCGATAAATCCCTGTGACAGAGTGGCGGACGGTGATCATTGAGGCGCTTCATTGATCCCCTAATTTTTAATCCAAGCCGTCCGACCAAACTGGCAAAGTTGGACGGACGAGATGATTGAAGACACATATTTGCTGCCGTTGATGGATTTAAAGGTGCGAAATATCCCATCTTTGGCTTGACCGAATCTAAGCATGGGCGCTACTTTTGGTGGGACCGACCACACATGCGTGGAGTCGGTCCGCCGGCGTGCATGCCTATACCTCTCGGTCCCACAAAGATTCGATCTGGGCCACTCAATTTGACCAGCAAAGATAAGTGGTCGTGATCGATTTGCGATAGAAATACATTGCCACAAAGGTTTAAAAGCCGTGTGGTATGCCACGTTTTGGGCATGCGTTTCAAGGCACCGGGCCCTAGTCTGCATAGGCCGGTCGGTTACACGCAAAGGTGGGCCCATGGTGATCACGTTGACATCCTTGGGATCTCTTGAGTCTATATCTACACCCTCCGTTTAGGCTGGCGAAGATGGATGGTCATGATCGAACTACGACAGATGTGCATTGCCGCAAACCCTAATTAGGGTTTTGAATCAGTCATGTACACGTGACTTTGTCCAAACGGTTTGGAAAGCTGTGATCTTCTTTGGGGAGATCGATCACGTGGGGCCCATGTTGGGTCGACGGTGAACTTGCGTGCACCTTTCTGATGGTCCTAAATGCGATCTAAGCCATCCAAATAGGCTGTCTAAGTTGGATGGTTGTGATCGATTTAATACACTAGTGGAATTCCGCGACTCTTAGAAGCATCACACCTGCCATGGTTTGAGCAATCATTTCATTGCTTCATGGCCTCGCCGTGAGAAAACCGATCGGGTGAAGGAGAAGTGGGCCCGCCAACGTGTGCGTTAGCGCTTCCCTAATCATTCATGGGATGCTCTAATCCTTCCAACCAGGCTGGCGAAGTTGGACGACTGTGATGGTTTTAAGACTTCCTTGAACAGTCTATGCTCGTCGAGCTTCTCCCAAAACACCGTGGTCACTCAACTTTGGGTTGGCGTTTGATGACGCTGGGGGAGTATGGTGATTTTTCGACCGGCTAGGGCATAAGTGGGCCCGACGGTGGTCATCACAACAATTGCCTATTTTTGCCAGGGGTTGGCTAGGCTTGTTAAATTGTTCGGCCAACTTGCGTGGCCACGATCGTTTCTGAGACTGATATGGATAGTCCAGATTTTCCTTAAGGAAATTAAATACGTTCGATCGAGCTGTTTTTAATCAAAAGCGCGCCGATTCGAAATTCTCTTTGTCAGAGAGTGATGCAGCCTATGTGGGTATTTCATGAATGTCTCAATATTGGCACGGAGATTCATGCTACTCTGATGAGAGTGAACACTCGGTCGTCATGTCATGTCAATAAAGAGAGTTCGGCTGAGAACATAGCACGGGAAATACTAGGAAAATTATGCATTAATTAATAATGCTAATAAAATTCACAGAATATTTGGGATTGCTGTTGCACACACCATTCTGGGTGAATCTTGTGTATTTATTGAATTTCTTCGAATAAATAAAGTGAAGAGGTTTTCTACACTCATCACTTCTTAAACGACTTTTCCTTTTGCAGGGTGACATCGCATAAAATACTGGTTTTACAATTTTAGCCTTGAACTAAAATCCACCATCAACATTAAGTCCCCTGCCTAGCACGTAATGGTTGCACTATTGCGGGGTAGGCATTAGATGGTGACAATTTGAATACTAGAACGATTAACCTAAAGTAAATAAATATTTACCGTAGAGTTGAACACCACCCTACGCCTCAAACGTCCCGGAGCTAGTCAAATCATTACCTTTTAGATATCCAGCAGCCTTTTCGACTTTGATTAGGGTTTGGAAGAAAGCACGACTTGGTCGGTGTTGAATCCTTATTCATCGGATAAACCTTGCCGTAGCCGATTTGGTCTTCCTTTAGGGTTTCCTTAACATACATGTACATGTAGGGATTTAAAACCTCCCTTTATCGTTTTGTGACAAGGTTTTCTTGCAAAAACTCCATCTTTTCATCATGTCGAACAACAGTGGATCGTCTTCTTCATACCAACCAGGCTCTTCTGCTAAACATACACGACTTGCATCCGAGGTATGATTCCGAACCATCTCTTGATTTCAAAGATGTTACTTTTCCCTTTATTTTACTTCTGCTATTTTTATTTCAGTGTGAACGAATCCCTGAGCTTCGCGATGGCTCCCCTGCTCGTATCCTCCAAGTTAAGAAGATCCTACCGGTTCGTTCTTTTTTTTTTTCTTCGAATAATTGTTTGTTCTTCACGATCAGGTGAATAACCCTCATCTCTTGCAGAGACATCCTTCTGGAACATGCGTGACAATGATTGATGCTGACGACCTAAACAGTCCTCTCCCTTCAAACTCAAACACGCCTACCCCCGCGGACCTTGAAGACGCTGATCTGGGTATCTTTTCTTATGAATATCCAAATGCAGGTCTTTCATTTGATATTCATATGAAATGTCTATCTTCCAGTTATCGAACTGTTGGTGGGTTCTTAGTGCGGAAGGAGTTTGTTCCTTTATACACAAAAGTATGGAGGAAGTATGGCCATATCGCAACCAGGAATGTAGTTCGACACTGTTCATCTTCTTTGGTTACCACCGTGAACTGCCTCCTTCCCATGATTGCTGAGATGGAGAGCATCTCTATTCGCAACGTTGCTGAATCAACCATTAAAAAGTGGGGAAATATGGTGTCTACCTGCAAATCCATGGAGTTCAATGTGAGCAGGTTGCGGTAGCGTCTTGACGTCATCAAATTCGATCGAGCTGGTATCCTCGTGAATGTAGTTCCTGATGCGAAAGCTATCTTGGAGGAGGAGAAGGCTCTATCTGCGGAATCGGAGAGGGTGGAGCAGGCGATCCAAAACTTGAAAAGTAGGACAGAGAGGTACCAATCTAGACTGAAGATGATTCTCTCTTACAACTTGCTGGATGGTCTCTTCTGAGTCGCACTCCTTTATTATTAATGGTGCTTGCTTGTCTTATTTTATTTTTTTTGAACATCGTTTTTGAGAAATGGATTGCATTGGGCTTTGGTAGGCAAAGGGAGTTTTACATTAATGTATTTTGAATAAATTGATAATTCAAACGTGTAATGAATGAAAAATGCATGTATTGCCGTGTCATGAGACAGCGGGCATCGAGGCAATGCTCAAGCATGGTACGCCTTGAGCCATTTTCCATTAATGACTGCTTCCAACTTGCCTCCATCCACCTTAGTAATCTTGTAGTAGCCGGTACTGTAAGCCTTGGTGATCACATAGGGACCTTCCCATTTTGGAGAGCACTTTGGTGTGGACATGTCTTGCTGAATATGCTTGGCCGTCTTTAAGACCAAATCTCCTACTTTAAAAACACGTGGCCTTACAGTCTTGTCGTATGCTCTGGAGATCTTGTTTCTGTACGCCTGAATACGTTCTTATGCTTTACCTCGTCTGGAGTCTAAGGTATCTAACTCGGCGATCCTGGAGTTTGATGCTTCGGCTTCGTTCCAGTGGACCCCACTCTGCAATCCTGGTTGACGGTATCTTGATTTTTGCTGGGAGGATCGCGTCTGCGCCGTAAACAAGTGAATAATGAGAAACTCCCATGGAGATTCTAGGTGTTGTCCTATACGCCCATAACGCCATCGGCAGTTGTTCGTGCCATTCTCTGGGATTGTCATGCACTGTTCGACTGAGAATTCGAATTAGTGTTTTGTTGGTGATCTCAGCTTGTTCGTTTCCCTGGGGGTGATAAATGGTGGAGAAGACTTGTTTAATTCCATGTCCCTCAAGCAACTCTCGTACTTGTTTGTTGACGAAGGGAGTGCCGTTATCAGTGATGATATGCTTAGGCACACCAAACCGATAAATGATGTATTCTTTAATGAAAGCCGTAATCGTTGATCTTGTAGTTCCTCATAGAGGAATGGATTCAACCCATTTGGTAAAATATTCTGTTGCAGTTATGATATACTCGTGCTGCTTTGATGACGCTGGATTGATCTTCCCAATAATGTCAAGTCCCAGCTATAAAATGACCATGGACTGCTTATCGAGTGTAAAAGAGTGGAAGGTGCATGAACGAGGTTTTCATGAATTTGACATTTGTGGTAGCTTTGAACAAATGCATCTGCATCATCCTTCATGGTCGGCCAATAGTATTTCTCGTGTATCTGGAGAAACAGTTTCTTCTTCCCTTGATGTTCCTCTTCATGCATTTCTTTCAACATAATTAGAATCTCTACCTCAGCCAGGCACCGTAGCAGATCGCCTCCAAAGCTTTTGCGATACAGTATCCCTTCGTGAAATACGAATCACTTCGCCTTTTGCTTCATCTTGACAGCATCCTTTTGATCGGCAGGAGTTACCCCATCGCGGAGGTAGCTAATATACGGTTCTCTCCAGCCCCCAACATGACTTATGCTACAAACCTCCAACTGATGTGGCGGCACTTGACAATTAGAGCAAGATTTTTGGAGTAAACAAGACTGAGTTTCCATTTCTGGCCAGTAATATCCCATGCGTTGAAGATGACGATAGAGCGTCACCACCAATGTTTGTCCGTAAATTTCATCGTGAACGCGGTTAAGCTGTAGATGTGCTTCTTCATCTCCGAGACATCTTGATAGGGAACCATCCGGGTTTCGATGATATAGCATACCATGAAGCATGAAGAAGTTCTGCAGGGTTTTGAGACTGACCTTTCCTTGAGAAAGCGAGCTCCTGAGATCTTGAATGATCGTAGTTCGCCAATCGCAGGTTCCAGTGTCTTTGCATTGTGAAATCCATGTTGATTCTACCGTTCTCCTCTTCAATGTCAGGGTTTCTTCCAAACCTTCGAACTGCAATTTGGATGCCAGTGTGGCTAAACAATCGGCGTGTCTGTTGTTGTTGCGACCAACATGGGTTATGGTTGCATCAGCAAAGTAGTTTAGTAACCTTTGCACCTCTAATCGGTACGGGACCAGTGTTACCTCCTTCAACGCATAGACTCTATTCATTTGATTAACTAGTAATTTAGAGTCACCTCTTATTTCCAGGCGTGCAGCCCCTGCTCGTTTGGATAATGACAGTCCTATGAGGAAGGCTTCATACTCCGCTGAATTGTTGGTGCATTGAAAGTCCAACTTGAAGGAGTGCGAGAAGACTTCACCGGTTGGAGACACTAGGACCACTCCTGCCCCTCCAGTGTCACTGCTAGGGGTGGCAGAGCCATCAAAATATAACAGCCATGCTTCTTCTTCGACAACGGAGATGTCTGGAAATTCTCCAGGAAGGTCCTCGCGTAGTGCAGCAGTGCCTTCCCCGGGGAATGCTGCTAAAAAATCTGCAACTGCTTGTCCTTTGATAGCTCTTGGTGATGCGCACGTTATGTCTAATTCTGACATTTGGAGAAGTCACTTGGCCGACCTTCCCATCAAGACCGATTTTGAAAGAAAAAATTTCGCAGGATCAGATTTAGATATAAGCACCACCTTGTTGGATAACGGATAATGCCTGAACTTCTGAATGGAATGAATTAGAGCTAAGCATGCCTTTTCTTCCTTGGGATATCTGAGTTAAGCATCTCTCAATATTCGACTGAAATAGTATATAGGATGCTCGATTCCTTCGTCGTCTTCTTGAGCGAGCAAAGCCCCGACGGCGGTATCACTGAAGGCAGTGTAGAGACATAACGGTCTTCCTTGGACGGGAGACTTCATGATGGCTGAAGATGAAAATATTCGGTGAATCTTCCGAAACGCTTCCTGTTGTAGTGCAGTCCAGACGAAGCTTTCTCCTTTCTTCAGCAAGGGGGTGAATGAAGCAACGAGCTGGGCTAAACCAGGTATAAAACGTCGAATGTAGTTCACTTTGACCATGAATCTTTGGAGCTCCTTCACAGTCCGCGATGGAGGCATCGTGAAGATAGCTTGAGTCTTGGATGGGTCCACTTTGATCCCCTCGGTAGTTACCTGGAATCCCAGAAATTTGCATGAAGAAACACCGAAAGCGCATTTCAAAGGATTCATCTTCAATTTGTATTCACGACACCTTTCAAACACTTGTCGTATGACTCCTGTGTGGTCCTCCCGAGCTTTTGATTTGACTACTATATCATCCACATAGTCTTCAACTTGCTTATGCATCATGTCGTGGAAGATTTCCGTCATAGCGCGTGGATACGTTGCACCGGCATTCTTTAAACCAAATGGCATTACAGTATAGTAAAAATTTCCGAGAGGAGTTCGAAAAGCCGTCTTACTTGCGTCATTCTCATACATCCTTGTATGATTGTAGCCGCTATATCCATCCATGAAGGAGAACATGCCGTGTCCGCTAGTGGCATCTACTAGCATGTCGATGTTAGGTAGAGGAATATCGTCTTTAGGGCAGCATCTGTTCAAGTCTCTGAAATCCATGCAGCATCTGATCTGTCCGTTTTTCTTTTTCACTGGAACCATATTAGCCAACTAGGTCGGATGATGAATGGGTTTAATGAAACCAGCAGCTAACAACTTCTGAATCTCAGTCTTGATTTGCTCTTCCACCTCGTGCCGGAATTTCCTCGGAGATTGTTTGACTAGCTTGGATCCAGGTATGACATGTAGATGATGGCTGACCCATTTTCATCTAAACCGGGCATTTATTCATACGTCCAAGCGAATATGTCCTGGTATTCTTTGAGAAGTTCCACGAGCTTCGTGCGTTCATATGTACACAAGGTTGAGATGATGGATATAGGCCTAGGAGATTCCTCATTCCCGATGCTAACGATTTCGAGCTCATCAGTTGTGGAGTTGGTGCCATCTTGCAGCTGTCGTGGAGCATGTAGTACTTCTTCTCGTGGCTCGTCGTTGTTGTATCATTCTGTTGGGCAGAGAGACTGGGTAACAGTCTCCCATGCTAATTGCTAACAACGGCGTCGATACACGGTTTTCCCTATCTGGTCACGGCTTGCCACAAAAGTTTGTTCCCTCTTAGTGTGAGCGCGGGCCTCGGCTTCACATGATGAAGAAGGATTGGGACGCCTTGTCAGCAAAGATACATCATGGGGATTAGCCTTCAATGATGCAAGTCGGTCCTCCTCCTGGATTGACGCCCATGTGGGGAGTGGGATGCAATGAACCTTGTCTGATTTTTCGCGCGGAGCTTCTCTTGGTTCAAAAAATTCCATTCCACATATTGGTGCGTAAGGAGACAATGATGCAGGAATAAGAACAATTTCTTTATTCAGCATAGTCTTCAGGCATTGGTGATATGTCGAGGGGACAATCATATTGTCATGAAGCCATGGTCTCCCCAGTATCATATAGTAGTCCGACTCCTTTTTCTATGACTTCGAATTTCACCTTTGATTGGACGGGCCCTACAGATAAATTCAGATTGAGATACCCGTATGTGTTGGTTTGGTTTCCTTCAAAGTCTGTCATCGTGGTAGGCTGTCGCATGATCTTGCTTGGGCGAACCTTGGCTGTCATGAGTTTCTTGAGAGTAATCACATTCGAAGACGCTCCCATGTCGATGAGGGCCCTCCTGAACTCTGAATCCTTGATGCGTGCAGTAACGTGTAGGGCCCGATTGTGACCTTCTTCCTCCATCATGTCTTCTTATGTAAATGTAACATTATTCACAGACATCTCTGGTGTTTTTGAGGCTTCTGGACGCAAAGGAGTCAAATGCACGTCCAGGGCTATCTGGTTGATTGCACAAACGTCTCCGCCCGCTGATTCTTCGAGAGGTGTAAAAGTTCGCATAAAATTTCTACTAGAAAAGTCGCTTCCTGATCCACCGGCCTCTAGTTCATAGTGAAACTATTGACTTGAGGAGGATCGTTGCGAGGATCAGTCCCCAGTGTACGAATCTCCGTGACAGGAGAACCGCTCATATCTGATGTCATCTTGACGAGGATATCGAGTATGTCGTTTATTGTTTCTTTGATCAGGTTCATGTTCTTCGTATGAATCTCCTACACCCGTGCTAACTCGATCAATGTTTGGATTCTTCCGGTTACACCATCGGATACACCGTTGGGAAGAGGGGTATCTTCATTGGAGGTGCTTCGACCGGGATTTGAAATTGTTGGGGAAGTCCTAAGACCAACTATTTTGAAATCAGCCAAATGGGATTGGGTATTGAAGAAATTGACTTTACAACCGAGAGATTAATCTCCCACTGTGGTCTCCAATTGTTTATGGGTAAAAACTATTTCTATTGGTTTTGGTAAATTTGGGTGTGTGTGGATGAGAAAAAAATCTAAACCCTAAACAAAAGCACTGCACGAGAGTGCTTTTTGATTCGAGAGATCAATCTATACAATTCTGGCCTAAACCAAGAAATGGCCGTTCCAGACTTGCTTCAGTCACAAAGTGAAGGAGATGGGGTTGATCTTAGGGAGGGAAGCGAAGAAGGTGTTGAGATTGTGAAAGTGTTGGTTGTTTATAACTTGTATCAGAATGATGATCTGGCTTGCACAATGAAAGCTATCAGTTCTGGGTGTTTTCTGGATACTGTAACAACACTTGATTTTTCTGTGTTGTTTGAAGATAGGTCGAAAGAACCTATTTATACAAGTCAATTGAGCGCAATCCTCATCTCGTAGGAAGTGGAGGAAGTTGAGTGATGGAGTAATGGGGTCGTGTAGGTGATTGTCACACGATCACGCCTTTTCCCACTTCCCTCATCATCGTTAACCGTCCATGCCTCCTAACACGTTCTCGTAATGAGCGCGTTGCACGACGCACGCTGTAAACCGCCAGATCAATACCCTAGTAAGTATCACCCAGTCTGTGACATGTTTGATGTCTCGAATGAGTGGGTCAGGTCGTGGGACCCGTCGCAGGAAATAGCATACGGTGCTATTAAGTTAAATAACTGAGTTATTTATGGAATTGATATTCATGGAATATCGTGTACGTTCGATGCATGTAATGCATCGTTTTAAAGCAGGCAGCTCAAAACAATCGATATGCATATATCATCGTTGTTTTAATGCTTGATTGAATAAGTCGCAGATTAAGCGTCTTAAAATGGAAGCACGTCCGACCATCTTCGAGTGATCGTCTGGAAGCCGCATGGGCGGGCCACCATCTGGTCGATCAATCCCTGTGACAGCATGGAGGATGGTGATCATTGAGGCGCTTCATTGATCGCCTAATTTTTAATCCAAGCCGTCTGACCAAACTGGCAAAGTTGGACATAAGAGATGATTTACGACACATATTTGCTATCGTTGATGGATTTAGAGGTGCGCAACATCCCCTCTTTGGCTTGACCGAATCTACGCATTGGCGCTAATTTTGGTGGGACCGAACAGGCATGTGTGGAGACGGTCTGCCGGCGTGCATGCCTATACCTCTCGGTCCCACAAAGATTCGATCTAGGCCACTCAATTTGACCGGCAAAGATGAGTGGTCGTGATCGATTTCCGATAGAAATACATTGCTGCAAAGGTTTAAAAGACGTGTGGCATGCCACCTTTTGGGCGTGTGTTTCGAGGCGCCGGGCTCTAGCCTGCATAGGTCGGCCGGTCACGCGCAAAGGTGGGACCATGGTGATCACGTTGACATCCTTGGGATCTCTTGAGTCTATATCTACACCCTCCGTTTAGGCTGGCGAAGATGGATGGTCATGATCGAACTACGACAGATGTGCATTGCTGCAAACCCTAATTAGGGTTTTGAATCAGTCACGCACATGTGACTTTGGACAAATGGTTTGGAAAGTCGTGACCTCGTTTGGGGAGATCGATCACGTGGGGCCCATGTTGGGTCGACGGTGAACTTGCATGCACCTTTATGATGGTCCTAAATGCGATATAAACCATCCAAATATGCTGGCTAAGTTGGATGGTTGTGATCGATTTAAGAAACTAGTGGAATTCCGCGACTCTTAGAAGCATCACACCTGCCATGGTTTGAGCAATCGTTTCATTGCTTCATGGCCTCGCCGTGAGAAAACTGATCGGGTGAAGGAGAAGTGGGCCCGCCAACGTGTGCGTTAGCGCTTCCCTAATCATTCATGGGATGATCTAATCCGTCCAACCAGGCTGGCGAAGTTGGACGGTTGTGATGGTTTTAAGACTACCCTGAATAGTCTATGCTCGTCGAGCTTCTCCCAAAACAGCGTGGTCACTCAACTTTTGGTTGCCGTTTGATGACGCTGGGGGAGGATGGTGATTGTTCGACCGGCTAGGGCATAAGTGGGCCCGTCGATGGTCATCACAACAATTGCCTTTCTTTTCCAGGGTTTGCCTAGGCTTGTTAAATTGTGCGACCAACTTGCATGGCCACGATCGTTTCTGAGACTGATATGGATGGTCCAGATTTTCCTTAAGGAAATTAAATACGTTCGATCGAGCTGTCTTTAATCAAAAGCGCGTCGATTCGAAATTCTCTTTGTCAGAGAGTGATGCAGCCTATGTGGGTATTTCATGCATGTCTCAATTTTGGCACGGAGATTCATGCTACTATGTTGAGAGTGAACACTCAGTCATCATGTCATGTCAATAAAGAGAGTTCGGCTGAGAACATAGCAAGGGAAATACTAGGCAAATTATGCATTAATTAATAATGCTAATGAAATTCACATAATATTTAGGATTGCTGTTGCACGCACCATTCTGGGTGAATCTTGTGTATTTATTGAAATGCTTCAAATAAATAAAGTGAAGAGGTTTTCTACACTCATCACTTCTTAAACGGCTTTTTCCTTTGCAGGTGACAACACATACAAATACTGGTTTTACAATTTTAGCCCTGAACTAAAATCCACCATCAACACCTAGTTTCCAAGAGTTCCCATTATATAGAATTCAAAGCGTAGGTTGCTTTAGGTTTAAGCTAAGATAGCTTTGGAACCAAGAAATCAGTATTCAACGTTAGATGAAAGTTTTGAATCTTATTCACATATACAAGATATACACTATGGTTTCGTAAACCGTAACCGAACCGTGTACTAATACTATGTTCTATGGTTAGCCGAAACTAGCCTATTTGAACTTAAAAGCTTAACACTCATTTTCATGTTCACAAGACATTAGTATTGAGTCACAATTATGTGATCAAATGAGTCTAATGTTAATTAGAGAATTGATCAAATGCAAATTACTTCAAGGAAATAATTTAATCGCAATTGAATCAAAATCGATATAGTTTGTAAATGTACAAAGTACAAGTACTTGAACTGAGTCATAGTACGTGAACTGGTTTGCAAACTTACATGCAATGACCGAGTTCCGGAGTCAACAGAACTACTCAGTTCATAAACCGGTTTGCACACTTATGCAATTACCGAGTTCCGGACTCTTACAGAACTTTTCAGTTCACGCACCGGTTTGCAAACTTTGAACCAATTCAAAGTTCCAGAGTCTACGGAACTTTTTAGTTCACGTACCGGTTAGAAAACTTTGGACCTTTGACGGTTCTGGAGTTCACAGAACGTTAATTTTACGTACCGGTTTGGGTACTAAACTGGTTCTAGAACATAGAACTGTCTTTTCTCGCATACCGATTTGATTATTTTAATCTGGTTCCCTTACCGCAGTTCCACAATGGTTTCTATACGAATATACATACCTATTCGGATCACGAAACAAATAGATTTTCCGATGACGTACATACGAGTATGCATATCACACAAATCTGAAAGTCGATATATAGCTAAATCGTTTGTAAGACTGATAACTGTCTTGTATTCCGAATATAATAGTTCTATTATTCTCTAAATCGTTTCGAAAAATTCCTGAATAACATCAATGACACATATCACTGTTACATGCTATTTTCGAACGATAGGCTTGAATCATGATTTGGTTCCAGACAATAAATTATTCTCCACCAAATTTTATCAAGCATGAACAAATGTTCATTAAGCATAGTCATTATATTTCGAGAAATTCGTAAACTAAATAATTAGTTCTCAACTCGAAATTCTTGTCTATGCAAGCTAGTCTAATTAGTTATGCGACAATCGTCTCAAGATAAAAAAAGTAAATATAACTTGAAAAATAGGTGGTTCAGTCTTCACTTAGCTTTTGTTGATGAAGTTCTCCAAAATCTTCGGTTGATCTTCTCCTTCAAACGGTAGAACGCAAATGATGACTGGTTCGTTTCTCAACTCCACTATCCTAGACCGAGACTTAACTAATTGTAGACTATAAATCAAGATATAATTTTGGAAACTAAATTTGACAACAAGCTTGATACAGTAACACTTGTGAGTTCGACCGAGCAATACTCTAACAATCTCCCCCTTTGTCAATTTTAGTGACAAATCTATTTAATACATATGGATAACAAAAATAAAGTTTTAAAAAAACTTCTCGATCTACCATATCTTCTTGATTTACTTGGTTTCTCCAACTCTCCTTGAAATCTTCGTTATTTCAAGTTGCAATGATGCTGAACGCGTTCAACTCAGCATCATTGTTTTTGAAGAACCGATTCTATTAACAACTTTTTGAAAACAAATATTCTCAATCGTTGTTATACAGAAACATAATATTGATATCTTCTCTCCAAAGTTCAATTGTATCTCAACTCTGAAGTAATACTATGGTGATATGTTTCTTCCCCTTAATCAATACTTACATATTTTGTTTAATAGGTAAACCTATTGCTCAAATGATTCACTCCCACTTACGGAATGATCCGTAAACCAAATGTATGTAATATGAAACTACTAATTAATTCTCCCCCTTTTTGTCAATAAAATTAACAAAGGTACGAAAATCGCGGGATCGTAATGAGTACAACCAAAAGATATCTCTAGTTTTAAGGAAGATGGAGATACTACATAATAACATAGTTAAAATGCAACTCCTCATATCAACTTATTTAGATGATATCACATATTAATAAATACTTAGCGCTCATCCTAGGAGATTTAAAAGATACAAACATCCCCTTTATAATTCCATAGCCACAATCCCCACAAAGATATAGAAATTAAGCACAAGTTCATTTAAGAACTCTCCCCCATAAAATGTGATTCCCGAGAGAATAACATGAGTGACCTTGCTTTCGTGAAAAATGATTTAGATGAAAACAATTCCTTACCTGGAACTCAAGTTATTTATTGCCCAAAGATATAGATTAGTTCAGGGGCAATTAGGAAACTTGATTTAATGAACTAAAACAACACCAATAGACTTCCGTAAGTGTTGAAACGTTACGGTGTCTAAAGGTTTGGTGAGAATATCATCCAATTGTTGTTCTGAAACACAAACTTAATGCTTTTAATACCATTTTCATAAAGATCTCTAATAAAATGGTATCTTATATCAATGTGCTTAGTTCTTGAGTGCTCAACAGGATTCTCAGTAATTCGAATCGCGCTTGAGTTATCACAAAAGAACTTCATTGTTCCAGAATTGATTCCATAATCAGTAAGCATTTGCTTCATCCATAAAAGTTGAGTACAGCACGAACTTGCAGCGATGTATTCAGCTTCGCATGTTGATATGAATTGAGAGATTTGTTTCTTGCTTTGCCAGGCAACAAGATTTAGTCCTATATAATAGAATCCTCCAGATGTACTTTACCTATCTTCCACACAACATGCCCAGACTGCATCATAATATACTATGAGATCACTGTTAGTATTATGTACATATCTTATAATCCGTTTTGCAACTGCAAGATGAGATTCTTTAGGTTTAGCCTGAAATCTAGCACACCAACCAACGCTAAAAGCGATATCTGGTCTTGTTGATGTTAGATATAGAAGGATTCCAATGACGGATCTATATAGTTTTTAATCTACATCAACTTCATTCTCATCCTCATGCAACTTCCATGTAGTGGGCATATGAGTTAAATTTGGGGGTACTTTTATCAAGACCAAATATCTTAACAATATCTTTTGCATACTTTTCTTGAGAAATATAAATTCCATCCTTGTGTTGTTGAATTTGTAGATACAAAAAGAATCTTAATTCACCAACATTGCTCATCTTGAATTTATTGCCGAGAGAGGTTTGAAACTCTTTAGCAAGTTTCTCGGAAGTAGACCCATAAATTATGTCATCTACATAGATTTGAGCAATAAGAAAATCCTTCCCACTCTATTTGGTAAACATAGTCTTGTTTGCTCCTCCTCTTAAGAATCCTTCACCAAGAATATAAGTAGTAAGCTTTTCATACCATGCTCGAGGTGTTTATTTTAATCCATATAATGACTTATTGAGCTTAAATACATGATCGAGATACTCTGGACTTTTAAAACCTTTAGGTTAAGCAACATATACATCTTCCTTCAAACATCCATTCAAGAATGCAGATTTTACGTCCATTTGAAATAACTTAATCTTGAGAAAACAAGCATGAGCTAACAACAGTCTTATGGACTCAAGGCGAGCAACATGAGCAAAATTTTCGTCAAAGTCGAATCCTTCAATCTGTGAGTATCCTTGAGCGACAAGTCTAGCCTTATTTCAGACCACTATACCGAATTCATCTGGCTAGAAAATAGACAATCATGAAAAACATGAGCAACAAATTCTCTACCAGATTCACATAACACGCACTTATCATGATCAATGAACCACCACTTTAAGTGTCTATCTTTAGTCTTCAATCTGTCATGAAGAGCTAACCAAGTTATAAAAGAAGGTCTAGGAATATGAAGCTCGAACCAAACCAGAGAATGCCAATAGACATGATATGAGTGAGTAGAAATTGATTTAAAAGTATCTTTCATGACAAATGCACACTTAGAGTTAGGCCTCTAAATAATCAAGTCCTCATGCTAGGGGATAATATCAACAGAATATAATCTTAAGAAAATTTTCAGCAGCAAGAGAAGAGTTAGAAGAAGGAAAAGACCAATCATTCTCTTAAAATAAAATCAGAAACTAGAGCAAAATCATTTAGAAAATATGAGTAATAATATTGTGGCCAATCCCAGTCAATGAGCTTACTATTAGGATGCCGATGATCATTGAGAAACATAGTCTTGGATCCATCGCCAATAATATAACCAATTTGATCCTTAGAAGTGTTTCTCTGCTCCAAAATCCTTCTCCAACACTAAGAAGGATCTTGAGGGGTTGATAGAGGCATTTCTGTGTCTATTTTGATCTCAATTTTCTATATTGTTAGTATTCGTTTTTATACTTATTTTGATATTTTATGTCTTTGTAGGTATTTTTGGAGAAATAAACATTTTCGGTAAAATCGGCTCGGAGAAAGTGTTATGGCACCGTGAGGAATTTTGCTAAAGGGACCCTTATTTTGGATAAGGGGAACTCCACCGTTATTTCCACCCCATATATGATATTTACACCCCATGGCTATGGGCGCCCTATTATGGTTAGGGGGCAACCCATCTTCATCGTTTAAACTTCAGTTTGGCGGGAAATTTGGTTCTCGTCTGTATGAAGTTGCTGGATCAAGTTTGGTGAGTTTTTGTCGGATTTTTCTCGCTGGAAAGGATTGGTCTGGGCCTTTTTAATCCAACAGGATTGGTAATTGGATTGGGTTCAAAAAAGAAGAAGATTTTTAGAGATCTCGACGAAACATGGGACAATATATACATCGGGTTTATGAGGAAAGAACAAGGAGAATTTCAAGGGCTTTATGGTTTGTTTGTGTTGTTACCTAATTAACAGGAATAATGATGTGTTTGCGAGTAGAAAAAAAAAATCAAAATCTTCTTATATGTGGTAGTTATCTAAAACAGAGAAGGGGAGTTTCACGAGATTTGGATTTCGTTCTTGGCAGTTACGTAGAAAAATAGGAAAGAATATCTTCTACAGATTTTATTCTATATAACAGAGAGTTTGGGAAACTTCTGATTAAGTCAGAGAAGCCGCGTTGAGGATAAAAAGGAAAGAAAAAGCCGTAGCTTTTGGAGGAAGAAAAATCAAGATAGATTCAGAATATTTAGGGATGGTGGTGTATAAATAGTGAGGTTGGTCTCATAGAATAAGTATCGAGAGTTAGGGGAGGCTAGGGAGCGAGAAATAGGGTTGTAGAGAAGATTTCTATGCTGCTTTCATTGAAGAGAAGAATGAAGAAGCTGGAGATAAAAGACTGAACAAGTCAGTCGTGGAAAGAAGAAAAGTCGCATAAGCTGTTTTTCTGCATCCGTGGTTGCAACAGACCTTTGGCGACTACAGTTAAGCTTTTATGACTACTCCTTTGTAACAATGATGTCTGTAACACCACTGCAGCATTGCAAATTTATCTGTTATATTATTTCTCCAATAAAAACACTTTTTGAGTATGTTTTGAGCATGATGAGCTAAACGCCATCACTGGGACAACAGAGGAAGCCCTTTTTCGTCAATGTAGTAATTTTATTATTTCTTTTATGACTTATTGGATTGATTTTTAATCGATTTATGTTTTTTATTGAATGATTGTGATTTCAATTGATGGATCATGCTAATCTTAAGTGTTTCGATGTCCCATGCTTTAGATTATTTTGAGCTATAGATGTATAGAATTATTAGTTGCGCCACGTGAATACGTAAATTGGTGAAAATCCTGAGTCTCAGTACCTCTCGACATTGTGTTATTTACCACTACCACAACACATCAATTTTTGGCGCCGCCCACGCGAACTTGTTTTTAGGTTAGGTTTTAAATTTTATTTTTTAGGTTTATTTGTTTTATTTTGTTTCTTTTGTTAGATCTTACTCTGGGTATTTTTTTTTTGTTGGACTTACCTGAAAGTTGGACAAAGGTTTTGCTGGAAAAAGGTTGAAAGTTGAACTTGCCTGAAAGAGCAGAAAATCCAAAACTTTTTTTTTAGATTTTATTTATTTTTGGAACTTTTATATTTTGTTTGCGTGTATATATTTTTTGTGTATTATAAAAAAAATAACACAAACACGAAAGCACAGGTGCACATCATTAGTAGGAAAACACGTGGTTCAGTATGGTGAACCCTATGGGCATTATCATCCGAAACACCACAAGCCTTAATCTCGTACCTTTGACTAGTCTCTGACTGTAGGTATATTCCGTTAAAGGTAACCCAAACCTACCCATAATAGTCAAACCCATCATTTTCATTTGCACGTGCACAGAATGTCGAACTGGTATTACAATAGCCAATACAATGAATATCCGACCAAGCAACATAAACATTATTCTTGTTATGAACATAATGTGAATAGTGGTCGGGAACCCCATCCTTTTGAATGTTATGGTTCATATCATGGTGATCCCAATTAATATCCACACGCGCACCGGTCATACGAGCAAAATTCTTATACCTCTCATGTACTAGAGTCAACATGCACGTCATCCAAGTCGATACGTAAGCTACTAGAGTCGGCACGTAGTTCAATTGAGACGAATAACTTAGTTATAAACGAAAGAACCGCAAACATGGGTGAACCTTATATACATGATACCATCAGGAAGTCATGTGAGTCGACTCCGAAGCTTATATTAGAAGTGCAGAAAAGAATTGCTCGAGATAATGTTTTTAATATTACCCTTGAGAATGAAGATAGTTATTCACATAATCAAGATGACGAGGTTAGAATTGGTAACACTACTTTAGATAAGGTTTGACTATTTTCATGTTATTATAATGATAATTATGATGAGAAAAGTGTCGATGAATAATCTTACATATGTAGGCATAGTGATCAGGAATTTGAGCTTTATAACGATAATGTTATTTCTAGTTCAAATCCAAATAATTTTAATAATTATTCACCTATTCAAAAGGATGAGGATTTGACTAGAGATACCCCCGCTTCAGACGATGTATTATTCCCTTTTTACGAATCCAATGATGGTTTAGAGGATCCTCAATTATTCAGGTTATTTATGTGTTTCTAAATTTTTCCATACCTCAGAACTTGATCTTTCAGATCTTACTTATGAGGAAGTGCAACCCATGAAAATATTTTATTTAGACCCCTTTATAGAACCTGAACCACAACTAGATGTAGTTGTTTTAAGACAAGGGTGTGCTATGTTGGTTCACTTTCTTATTTTGCTGCAGTTTCCTTTTATTTGTGATAACACTTTTTGATGCAAATGACCCACAGTTGTTCCGGCTATTGCTTTATGATATGAGGTGATTAATTCCTTCTTATGTCTGGCTGAAGACGTTAACCTTATCACTTCTTGGGAGGTAACCCATGCTCATGTAACACAGTAATATCCTTCATTATTTCCTTTTCTTCAAGTGGTAACAGTTTCTCCTTGTTCATGCTTTAAATTTTATCTTTTGAACATTGAGGATAATGTTAGATTAAGTTTGGGGGTATGAGAGAAACTTTTTAGTTGTATTTTTAAACTCCAGAGCCTAGAATTTGTTCCAGTTAAGGACAACACTAACCAATCTAAGTGGATGGAAGCATCTTGGTTGTAGGAGTTGAGGAACCCAATAATAAAGTCTATTCATAAAAGCGCAGAGCTCAGGTGTTAGAAATAACATGGTAGTTTCGCCATATCTCGTTGAGTCCTTATTACTTTCTTTTATGTCTTTTGAAAACTTATATGTTTCTCTAAGTGATTTGGTGGGGCACACACATCGAATTGTTACCACCTCTGGGATGAAGTAGAGTGATTGAGTTACTATATAAAAAAAAACCAATTAGACCAAACAGAGTATATATTTATTAAAAAAATTAAAATAACAGTTGGATAGTAATATATGTGTGTTCTCCCTGTCTCCATCGCCTAAACAAGCGTAGAATGTAGGATCCATGGGAATTACCATGTAATCTGCTGAGTTGATCTAGAATTAGGATTATCGATCACTAGTTCCCTTGTATATGCCAGCTGAGTTGAACTAGAAATAAGATGGTTCCTTTGTATATGCCAGTTGCATTGATATTAGTTCAGACCAGTATCTCAGTCCATAGGATAGGTTCATCCTGGCAGTGGCCTTCAGACAGATATGGGAAACACCATCCACCTTAGTCAACATCGTAAACCATCTGCGTTTCTCTATATATCCATCTTCTTAATCTATCCATATGATTTGTTTGATTCTGAATATGGATGCGACTATCTGAGTAGAGCTCTTTCACTCGCATCAGGGTATCTGCTCCTGCAGTCAATAAGAGTATGCAAACCAAGGAGATTATTTACTGTCGTTCCAAAGTTCTGGATAGGTAGCTAGGGTTTGGAGTAAAGGTTTTGTAGGTACACCTCTGGTAAACCCTCCTGAGACTATAATTCGGCCACTAGGGCCACCTAAGGGTTTAAGTGCAATCGCGATGCCTGCGACGGTGAGTTAGGATTTTATTTTGTCGATTTGATTTGCTCGAGACTAGCAAATAATAAGTTTGGGGGTATTTGATAGACACATTTATGTGTCTATTTTGATCTCGATTTTCTATATTGTTAGTATTCTTTTTTGTATTTATTTTGGTATTCTATGTCTTTGTAGGTATTTTTGGAGAAATAAACATTTTTGGTAAAATCGGCTCGGAAAAAGTGTTATTGGTACCAGGAGGACAATTGCTAAAGGGACCCTCATTTTGGATAAGGGGCACTCTAGTTGATAAGGGGCACCCCACTGCTATTTGCGCCCCATATATGATATTTACACCCCCTGGCTATGGGAACCCTACTCTGGTTAGGGGGCAACCCATCTTCATCGTTTAAACTTCAGTTTGGCGGGAAATTTGGTTCTCGTCTGCATGAAGTTGCTGGATCGAGTTTGGTGAGTTTTTGTCGGATTTTTCTCGCTGGAAAGGATTGGTTTGGGCATTTTTAATCCAAACAGGATTGGTAATTGGATTGGGTTCGAAAAAGAAGAATATTTCTAGATAATCTCGACGAAACATGGGACAATATATACATCGGGTTCATGAGGAAAGAACAAGGAGTATTTCAAGGGTTTTAAGGTTTGTTTGTGTTGTTACCTAATTAAAAGGAATAATGACGTGTTTGGGAGTAGAAAAAGGAATCAAAATCTTCTTATATGTGGTTGTTAATACCAATATTCTGTGGAGCACGTGTCACGGTTTTGGTGGTCCTATACAAAATAACTGTAGAGCCCCAGCGATACACAAGAGTTTGAGGAGAAGCAGATCCCTTCCTGATCTGCTTTATCCCATCTCGAGGAAGCATACCTCGACGACTTATATGGTAAAGTAAACCCTAGTCTAGAGAGATGGAAGCTGGTGAAGGGACAGAGGTAGCTGACATATCTAATCAACATTTAATGCAGCGAGCCATTATCTACACGCTTTACCAAAGCACGTGGAGAGATGTGAGATGGCAGAGTCTGGCTAGCGAAGACTCGCGGTGAATGAAGGTACGACTTATACTGAGGCTGGGTAGCTCTCGAGGGAACGTGGGTCAGTTGAGGTGGCATAGTCCGACTGGAGAAAGCGTGCGGTGAATGAAGGTACCATTTGTACGGAAGATATATCAGGATACGATGGACCCAAAGACAACAAAGATATATCTGGAGAAGAATGGGATATAAATACCAAGCTTCACCAACAAAGAAAGGCATTCAATACCCGAAGGAGAGAATATCTAATCTTAAGCTTATACCTCTTTTAATGTTTAGAAATTAAGTTATTACTATAGATTGAGTTCTCTCTATTACTTTGGGAAGCATTTAAGATCTTTGTAACAACCGCACTTAATACAAACAATCACTCATTACCCCGTGGACGTAGACGAAAGTTGAACCACGTAATCTCTTGTGTCTCTTGATAACTTAGTGGCATTTACATTACTTCGGTATTGTTCGTTAGTATTGTTTTTATCTTGAGTACCTTCTATTACTTAACCATATCAGTCCAACTGAGATATCATTACTACTTAGTATTGGATTCTCTGAGTTGTATACATTAAGTAGACTATAGGAAAAATAGTAGTCACAGTTTGGCGCTAGAATACATGCTCTGTAAGTCTGAGTTATTATTATTATCATTTTCGTTTTTACAAGTCTTTCTTCAAAAAGAGATCTTAGTGTAAAAAAGGTGGATCTCACTTCCTAGTGATACATTCATCTTTCTTTTACGTAAGTTCTTTGAGTTCCTAGCCTCATGAGACTTGCAATCTTATAGATCTACAAAGTTTTCTTCAAAAACGTGTTCAAAAAACGTTAAAACTTTTGTTTTGTACTATAAAGAACCTTTTTCGACAAAGTATCCTTTGGATTTGAGTATCTCTGAACACTAGGGAATCTCAATGAGAATTTAAGGAGAACAAATCTTAAAAAGCATTTACTAGCTTTAAATCATTAAAGATCTGATCCCCTTTTCAGTTGTTGTCAACATTTATTGTTGTTTTTTCCGCATAGGTATCATAAAAAATTAAATAACCATGTTTTCAAACGTCATTCGAGTACTTTTCTGAAAAAGCTGCTTAGCCGCCTTCTGTGTCAGAGCATTAATTGATACTTTAACGAAGGCACCAAAGTAGCGGATTTTTTCCTCTTAATATGTGTTTTCAGGATAAACAAAGCCGAAGGTATGCAGAAACCAAGCGATGTACCGTTAAGTTCACGACCTGCTGTCACAAGAGGAAGATCCCAAAACCCGTAACGAACGAATCAAATGAATGAAGCAGAGGACGGACAAAGCAAGATAGCAAGAAGAACGACTGCTAACAGGCCACCTATTCCTGCTGAAGGGATGGAACAAACATCTGGAGCACAACCACCTTATGGCATGCCGTTACCGGAACCTGTTCGTGTTACACAACCCTTTAAGGTTAATGAAGGGTTACCCAGAACCTTAGTTCCTAACAGACGAGGATTGGGAAACCTAACTCCAACTCAGATCGATCTTGATGCTCCAGTAATCGAAGAAGAGGTGGAAGACTCTGAGGATCCGGCTGATAGTACTCCTCAAGGTGGTTGAGTTCACAACGAAGAACAGATGGCAGCGTAGGTACCAGCTCTGCTACTACGCAACAAGGAGACTGAGGATGCGATGCACGTGATGGATCAAGAAAACCAGAACCTAAAGATTTGCTGGAAGTGCAGATCGAAGGTTCCCAAACTCACCCTCCTTTACAGAGGCGTGATCAGGGAGCTATCTCCGGGCACCGAAGGGGTGGTCCTAACCCACCAAGGGCTAACCCATCAGGGGGAGCTAGGAGAACAAAACATGATCCAAATGAGGTGGATCCAACTTACAAGTCCTCCTAGGTTTATTAAGATGATACATTTTAAGGGATGCTCACAACGTGGAGATGGTCATAGAGCAAATGGAAAAGATGCGGAAAGAAATACAAGGATTGAAGACTGGCCACGCAGGCGCAAGGCTAGAGGAGGTACTCCAAGAAGAAAAAACATCTTCGTTGTCCTTTCGCATTTTAAGGGAACATATCCCTGCGAAATGCCCGGTACCTACGTTCCAGGCATACAATGGTACCTACGATCCCGCAGCCCACCTACGGTACTACACTCGTGTCCTTGCCCATTGAGAAAGACATGAGGTGGTACTTTGTAGGTACTTTTCCGGAAGATTAACATGATCAGCTTGGTTGGGTATGAAAACTTACCAGCAAACTCAATTGACTATTTTGAGCAATTGTATAGCATGTTATTGGAGACATACATGTACAACAAATCTATGAAGGCAGGATTACATAGGCTATTTTCTTTAGATATCGTACCCCGGGAAACATTGATGCAATACACGGACAGGTGGTAGAAAACGTGTCAGGCAATCGGAAAAGTCAATCCAGAAATTAACATCAATTGTTATAACTATGGACTTTATAGGACCTCAGCTATCTTCGTGGAGCTTCGTAACTGAACCCTCGATTCAGAAGAGGAATTTCGTGTTATTCAGGATCGCTATATCATAATTGAATAAATCTAGAAGGACAATCCCAGAGCGCGGACCAAAGCAACAACGGCTCCACAACGAACCAATTCCGGAGCAACCTAATAGACACAACGAAGCTGGGGGAAGAACCAACTCTCAGGAAAAAAGATCAAAGTACGAAGAGGGCAAAGGCAGAGGAAAAGGCAGAAAGGACTTTGCAGACAAAGTCTATACAAAGCTCAACACAACCTTCTCTCACATCCTGAACAAGGAAGGAGCGAAGCCGGACTTTCCATACCCTAACACTAGGGGGAAGCAACCAGATAAAAAGAAGGAGTCTAAGGAGTACCGTGCATATCACCAGTACTACGGGCATACAACTGACGCATGTTACCATCTAAGGAGCACAATCCAACGACTCATAGATGATGGCAAACTTATGGAGTATGTACAACTACCACGTACTAGCACTAATGAAACATCAAAGAAGAGGGTGGAGCTACCACAAGACGGCAAGTACATCAGCATGATCATATTCTCAGACGGAGCCCAGGAGGATCTACTCGAAGAAATCCTCGAACTAGCTCGGAACAGAAAGAAGATAGAAGCACACAGATTGTTTAAGCTAAGCGGACCACCAACTAGCACATGAGGGGAGTGGATGGCTACGCCATTAAAATTGTCAACAAAGGACGTCAACCAGGAGGTCGAAATGCATAATGATCCACTGGTGATCACTCTTCCAATTCACGGATTGAATGTTACAAAGGTCCTTATCGATGAAGGTAGCTCGTTAAATGTTTTTTTTTTTAACGAATCCTACCTACGTATGGGTTTAACAAACGAACATATAGATTTACCCACTTGCACAATCTACGGTTTCAACGGAGCAGTCTCTAGACCAAAAGGAGAAAATGTGTTACAGGTACACACAGGCCCTTTGGTAACTAACACAAGGTTTTATGTTGTAGAGGCGCCTTCGCCTTACAATGTTATTATGGTAAGACTGTGGGTCCACGGCCTGAGGCGGAAAACTTCGACTTACCATCAGTACCTTCGATTCCCAACACTTATGGGTGAAATGGAAATCAAGGGTGATCAACAAGATGCAAGACTATGCAACCTAGCGGAGGTCAGACTCAACGAAGAAAGAGACGCAGCATAGCAACATGCACGAAAAAGATGAAGGTAAAATGCCAATGAAGTGAAAAACGGAGACTTTATGGTTCCCGAAGCCCCCTTGGATAAAGAAGCCAACATCTCCACCAACCCGGTAGGATATACCCACGCCAAATGACAATTACAGAAAAGCACTCCTCTACAGCCTCAAAAGCCAACTTTCTCGCCGGTGGAACCAACAAAGAAAATCAATATCAGGACGGAGAAGGACCCAAAGATGATCATCAGCGGGACTTTATTGGAGGAAGACGAGGAAGTGCAATTGCAAAAGTTAGTTACAGAATGGGCAGATATATTCGCATGGTCTATGGAAGACATGCCAGGAATTGATCCGGACTTAGTCTCACACCACCTCCGGATTAAACCTGAGGCAACATTTTTCTAGCAGCGTATCCGCAAAATAGCAGACATCTACCCGGAGGCGGTAGAAAAGGAGTTGCAGAAGCTCCTAGCAGCAGGATTCATACGTGAAGTCAAATATCCCATATGGATATCCAACATGGTGATCGTACCTAAGAAGAATGGAGGTGTGCGCATCTGCATCGACTTTAGTAACCTCAACAAAGCATGCCCCAAGGACAGCTACCCGCTACCCAACATTGACCAATTGGTCAATGCAACCGAAGGACATCGAAGGCTATCCTTCATGGATGGTTACTCCGGTTACAACCAAATTGCACTTGCAGAAGAAGATCAGGAGCATACTGCGTTCATCACTCCACGCGGCTTGTATTGTTATACAAGGATGCCTTTTGGACTGAAGAACGCGGGGGAAACATACCAACGATTAGTAGAAAAAATATTCAAGCAACGGATAGCTAAGATATTGGGAGTCTACGTAGGTAACATGCTTGTTAAAAGCAAGGAAGCGAAGAACCATCTGTCGGATCTAAATGAGATATTTGAAGCCATGAGAAGCTGTCACATGAAGGTCAATCCAGAGAAATGCACGTTCGGAGTAACCTCAGGAAAATTCCTAGGATACTTGGTGACCAAAAGGGGATAAAAGTGGATCCTGAAAGAGTCAGAGAAATAGTGGAGATGCCATCCCTAAAGACGCTGAAAGAAGTCCAAAGTCTAAATGGAATCTTAGCCTCAATGGGAAGATTCATAGCAAGATCATCAGAAAAATGCGAAGCATTCTTTGATACTTTAAAGAAAGGAAGTAAGTTCACATGGACTACGAAATGCGAACATGCCTTCCAAAAGATTAAAGAGTACTTAGCCTACGTACATATCCTACAAAAATCGGAGCCAGGCGAGGTACTCACTCTCTACTTAACAACAACCAGCTAAGTCGTGAGCGCAGTACTGGTGCGGATCCAAGGACAAGAAGAAAAGACCATATACTACATCAACAAGGAACTTAATTCAGCAGAGTGCAATTACACGAAGGTGGAGAAACTAATATATGCCTTAGTAATTGCAACACAGAAGCTAAAAATCTACTTTGACGCACATACCATCCGAGTCTTAACAAATGCCTAGATAGGCCAAATCCTCGACATCACGGAGAAGATAGGATGAATGGCAAAGTGGAATGCATTAATCAAGCAGTTCCAAATAATTTTCAAAACCAGGAAGGCTGAAAATTCGCAGGTACTGGCGGAATTTCTGGCGGACTTACCCATCAATGATGAAGCGGAGGTGGACGACATCCCAGGAATGGAAGAAGATAAAGAGGACCTGGAGAATCTACTCGAACCTCAGAACCTCCGAAGGTGGGAGATATTCGTCGATGGCTCATCCAATAGAGAAGGCGCGGGCATATGAGTTGTGATAACAACACCTAGGGGAAATTGACTCGTTTACGCCTTCAGGTTAAAATTCGAACAATACACCAACAATGTTGTGGAATACGAGGCGGTGATACATGGTCTACACTTGACAAGGGAGCTAGGCTTGTCTGATGTTCGATTGACTAGTGACTCTCAGTTAGTCATTAGGCAAATTGAACTCAAATACCAAACTCTAGATCCGGTACTATCTGCGTACCTAAAGCTAGTTCAGAAGCATGCATCACAGATTACCAATGTGACATTCATACATACTTTTCGAAAGGACAATAGACACGCAGACTCCCTAGAATACATATTGTCAATGCTAAGGGACAAGAACACCTCAATTCTGCAAGTTAGAAGGATATACGAACCTTCAATAGAAGGACCAGTCTCAGGAATGGAGGAGACATTGTCCGTCCGTACTCGGGCCATGGGAGAACCAAACGAAGAAGAAACAAACAAAGAAGATAAGGAATCAGACGAAAATCAGCCCACGACCGAAGACGACGAAGGGAGCGAACCAGAAGATGATTGGAGAATCCCAATTCACCAATACCTTGACGAAGGTACCTTGCCCGCAGACGTAAAGGAAGCAAGGAATATCATGTCTAAGGCATCCACATATGAGCTCCGTGGTGGGATATTGTATAAAAGGTCATCTCTGGGACCTTTAATGCGATGTCTCTGACGCGTGTCGTAGGTGCAATCAAATTAATATCTTATTTCCACTCAATTAAAAATAATATAATGGAAGTCAAGTTCGTTCCCACGAAGAGCCGAAAGTTTTAGTTGTCAAAAATGTCACAATGGGGGGATTTTGTTTTAGATTCAAAGTACAATCAAAGTAATTAAAAATAATTAAGTTGCAAGCAATGGAGGGAAATATGATCAGGGAATCCTTCTTCGTTACTAAACTGTCATCAAGTTATTATATTCATCCATTAATACAATTAATCACATATTATTACCAACCGTGGAACAATAGCTAGCTCAGTGTTATCCCCTAAATTCCTTATATCACTAAGTACAGAAGCTCTCCAATACCAGATTCTATTTGTCTAAATTACCTAGTAGTAGCTCACTCAAGGTGTAATTTCTCCGAATAATTTATCTTTTGTGAATTATAGATTGATCCTAATAGTTAGACTCTTAGCTCAAGGTCCACTTTCTAGTGTTGTTTATACACACAATCGCTACACAGAATCCCTCTGCAAGGTCTTGTGTTCTCTACTTTTGTATGAATTATTGGACTATTGCTTATTTCCTAACTCAATACTAGCATTTGATTCAATCAAAAAATTAATTCAGTTGGCCACCTAAACAATCTATCAATCAATCATAAATCTTCTAATTAGTATAAACAATCAATAATCATGTGAAGAACTTCAAAATAGATTTATATAATAACTCAAATCATGTCTATAACTTAGAATTCATCCCCAATCACTAAGAAGTTTAGCTACTCATGGGATTAACAAAATCCATGAGTTTCATATGATAAAATAGAAAAGAAATTGTTACGGTGATGAATCGCTCTAAAATCCTAGCTTTTCTTCTCTTCAAGTCTCTTCTACAATGGCTTGATTAAAGATTAAAGATATACCCCTTGGAAGTTGTAGAAATATCTCTTAAATAGGTCTCCCAAATATTGATGTCCCGTGCATAAATCTCGATCAAAGTAGGTTGCGACCACTTGCCAAAACACACCCTCCTAGCCTAAGTAGCTCATCACCAAGTCTGGCCGTGAAAAGAGTTTGCCAAAGCTAATTGGGCTTCCGTGCAAAACTGGTGAGATCCAGTCCATTTACATTCGTTCAGCTGTCAGTTTTATGGGACTGACAGCATACCCTTAACCCTCGGATGTATACATGGCCGTGAAAATTTAAAGTCTCTGGATTTTCGAAATTGCTATTTGACCAGCCGTCTAATAGCTAAATAACAGCTGATTTCAACGTGGCAAGTGATTTGGCGGAAAGAGATGGTTATTCATTCCATGTCATGAGAACGAAAATAAGAAAAAATTGTTGACCATCTTTTACCATCTTCTATCATCTTCTCTGATAATTTTCTATCTCAGAACAGAAATATCTTTCCGCTACTTCACATTTCATATCAACAAAAATCTCGCGCTCGTTAACAACTATGAATCAAACTGATTTCTTCCTTTTTTTCTGCAATGATAAAAGTTAATCTATTCAAAAATTAGAGCAGACAGTTACTAATCCTTAATCTATTCAAAAATCTTTAAATTGCCGTCGATAAAAGTTAACTAGACTTGATCTGCACTGAATTGATTTGTTGTCCTGGAATTCCATCGCATAAAGTAGGGTTTTTTTTTTGTTTTTTACTTAAAAGCTTATGGTTCGTTGGTCGGTTGATTTAAGAAATGAGAAGGTTGACATAAGAAGATTGCTAATCATTCAAGAAGAAACGTCTTTAACAATGATTGAGCTTGAATTTCAAGATAGGATCAACTTTCTTATTACCTCTTTATATGAGAATCATATGATGTGTCTTCTAAAATTTCTGTAGATGTACGTTGATTCAAGATTATATACAGAGGCACAAGACTCAAACTTAGGAAGAAAATAAATGGTTAGAAGATCGAAGCCATATATAGGAGCGGATTTGATGGCGCCGATTCAAGATTATATGAGAAAATTCTCTCTTCATGCATCAAAAGATAAAAATTTCGTTCAGAATCACATAAGTAGATTTTGTAAAAATTTCATTCAGAATCACATAAGTAGATTTTGTATATATATATATTTTGGTTCTGATGACGTGGTTATGAGGACTCATCGATTCAGTCCACCACATCAGAGGCCAGGTAAGATCAGCTGTCAACCGGCTGTTCACCTAGCAGGATGCTGGATTTTCAACTCCGACAGCATATTATTCTCGGACACTCACATCTCCGTGAATTATTTTTTTCCCTGAGTTTAGATTTTTAATCCGACAGAATCACGGACATACATGTCAGCGTGAAATTATTTTTCCCCTGGATTTTCATTCTCGACCCAGCCATCCACAGATACTCTGGTCACCGTGAATTTTCTGAACATCTGAGTGTTTAGAACTCAGCTAATAAATCCCGCGTATACCAGGCTCTCCGGGAAAAAAGAATTTCTTCTGGATTCCAAAACTCGATCACACTCCCACGTCTCTGACTTTATCTTTTCTCTATATACACACAGCTCCAACCTCCATCCTTCTCATAACTGCCAATCCTCATCATCAATACTGCCATTAATCCTTATCATCTCCTTCATGTCGATAACTTCCAGCATTACTGTTACAATGGCAGCAAGCCATTTCATTCTGCCAAAACTCTCTCAAGATCTTCTCCTCTCGGGTTTGCTTCACGACAGCATTACATCACTTACATGTTATTTCATCGAGCAACAGTTAAAGACTCTTCTTGTTCATCTCTGTTCATAGATTCAACCCTTACTGCCATTTATCTCGCAACATCGTCATTCAAAATCGACCAACAACATCAGCTTCGTATTCATCTGCTCAGCTAAAACATCACAACATCACCGAGCATCATTCTCATGACCATCGTTGCCTCCAACTCCTCCTTGTTCTCCATCTTTCCATCCATCGCACTTCCATCGTCCAACCATCACAGCAGACTATGTCCATTCTTCTCTCGAGCTATTATCGCATCGCAGCAGCAATCATCGAGCTGTTCCTTTCCATTACTGAGCATCAATGATAGAGTCATCATCATCTTCTCGTCATTACTGCCAAGCTCAAATCACTTCTCTTTCTCTCCTGGGATAAGCTCATTCCATTGCTACCAGGGTTAGTTCATGATCATCACAGTCTCAAGCTTCCAACAAACGCACGCAGCAACACATCCTTCTACTCCATCAACTGCACATCAAAATCTCTTCGTAAACAGGACGGCAACGGCAGCAAGTTCATAAGTCACGCCACCGTTAACCTCTGCATGAACCCTGAAATGGTCGTGAATACATGGTGAAGAAGATGATAGAGGCAGCCCCTTATCCAATTAGCAGGTGCTCTTAGTATTTAGCTTTCAACTGTCAGTCTTGTAAGACTGACAGTTCAGTTTCTGCTTTACTCCCGTTATACTGTCAGTTCCGAGGAACCGACAAGCTCAACTTCTCGTCTCGCCTATAACTTCTCCATACGACGTCGGATTGACTCCATTCTTTCGCCTTTGGCTTCGTCTTTTCTTTCTCTTTAATGTAATAGTAAGAGCTCGTGGATTTGAACGACTTCCACTTGGTCTTTGGCTTTTCTCCGCTTGCGGCTAACTTCTTTTATTGCACAAATATGTGCTAGTTCACTTCTTTTGGATGATTCACCTAGCAAAACATAAATAAAACAAAACAAACGTAATATACAATAATTTGCAAGAAACTAAGCAATTACTAGCATGGATTCGACACTAAATATATGCAAAATATGCACTTAACAATCTCTCAAGAACCGAAGATAAAAGGATACTTAACGACATACATAGTGGAGAAGCTGACAACCATAGCAGAAGAAGGTCACTAGCTGTCAAGGCCAAAATGCAAGGATACTACTAGCCTTTCATGGACGAAGATTCTTAGAAAGCGCTGTGAAATATGCCAACGCTTCGCTAGGAAGATTAAGGCCCCAACAACGAAGCTTAATTCGGTTATAAGCTCTTGGCCATTTGTCAAATGAGGGGTTTATATAGTCGGACCCTTGGTATAGGGAACATTGAAAAGAAAATACTTGACTGTGGCTACGAGCTACGAACTACTTCACTAAGCGGGTCGAAGCTAAATCTTTGGCAAGAATCAGAGACTGTGATGTCTTCAGATTCTTGTTTGAGCAAATCATATGCAGGTTCAGAATACCCGCAGCCATAGTTTCGGACAATGGCAAGCAATTACAAGGGAAGAACATCGACATGCTATTCGACACCTTCAACATCCAGAAGAACAAATCAACTCTGATCTATCCAAAAAGCAACGAGCAAGCGGAGGCCACAAACAAAACCATAGCAATGAACTTGAAAAGGAACCTGGGTGCGCACAAAAAGAGATGGTGCATACAACTACACAACGTCTTATGGGCCTATATAACAACAAGGAGATCGGCTACGAGAGAAACTCCATTCTTACTAACCTACGAAGCCGAAACAGTCATCCCAACGGAGGTCATGCTTCCAACAAAAAAGACGAAGGCCTGGGAGAAAAACCCAACAACGGACCTAATGCTAGAGAAGCTGGACGACCTTGAAGATACAAAGGAGGTAGCTTTGCAACGAATGGTGAACTACCAACGAAGGTTAGCTCGAGAATACAACAAAAAGGTCATCCCTCGAAACTTTATAGTCGAAGAATATGTGCTACGACAAATACCGCCTTACCAAAAGAAGAAGGAGTGGGGAAGCTCGCTCCAACACGAGATTGTTGATGGTGGATTTTCGACAAGGGCTAAAATCGTAAAATCATGATACTACATGTTTCTGGCTCGGCTTCAGGAATGTATGTGACAATTCATATTTTATGATCCGTGAACCATTTCACGATCTCTGACTGAACGAACGTTCCTCTCAGAGCCATGATGAATATGTTTTTCGAAAGGCCTCTCAGATGAGCTTTCGATGCTTCACTCATTTCATCATCACCTCTACATATAATAAAAATGATTAGGAGGCTCCTTGACATATTGCATGCTAGTATAGAGCCTAACGCCTTCAAGACGTCACGCTGCTCGTTGTTCCCTGACTACGTATAGAGACCATGTATAGAATCTCTTAATGATTGGGCGGCTCCTAGACATATTGTATGCTAGTATAGAGCCTAACGCCTTCAGGACGTCATACTATGCGTTGTTCCCGGACTATACAACCCCTCAGAACGAGTATGATGCTTCAATTATCTCATATCTCAATTTTCCATATAGGTTAGTTCTAGCATTCATCAACTGAATTCCTAGAAAATAACCTATTCTATCTCATTACTCTGTTTCATGGCTGATCCTCGGCTGGATTTCATGGATTAGTAATAAATACTCTGTTTCATGACTGATCCTCAACTCATTTTATTACTCTGTTTCATGAATTATTCTCAGCTGAATATTTCATGAATCAGTAATAAATACTCAAATAATTTTTGTTACTCCATTTCATGAATTATTCTCAGCTGAATTTCATGAATTAGTAATAAATATTCACCAATCGGGCATCTGGGCCACCACCGAGTAAGCCCCGAGAAAATGGTGCGAGTGTACTTAGCAAATAATGCACAAACGAGCACCCGAACGCACGAACGGGCATTCAAAAATATGGACGAACGAGGAAACCTATGAAAAATAAGGAGAAAAATAATATTAATAAACTAATAAAAGAGGCGTCAAAGGGACCGGACCCACCAGCCGGTCGGTCATGCCGTCGTGGCCGACCCCACGCCTCTCCCATTATTTTACCATTACTTTATTATTTTTCCTAATCTCATGAAAACTCCTTCACTCGAGCAAATTTCCTTGTTTGAACAAAACTCTTGGTTTCTCCATATTTTCCTTCAAATGATGAAAAATAGTTAAAAAAAATAGAGAAATGTGTCACGGGACCGGGCCACCTAGCGGCCCGGCCATGCCCTTACGGTCCCACACCTTACGATTCCTTATTTTCTCATATTATTATTTCCTTCATCTCATGAAACTCCTTCATTTGAGCAAAAACCCTAGTTTTTCAATATTTTCTCAAATATTGCTCAAACCATGAAAAAGCCAAAAAAGTCAAATAGTCAATGACCGACTAGGCTACTCACGGATAATATTAAAATATTATTATTTTAATATTGTCAAAACATTGGTCGCACGAGCAAAGTTCTACTTGCTCATTCGAGCAAAATCGAGAGTTTCAGTCAAGATCAAACTCTTTTGAAAATCCAAAATATTGCTCAAACGTGCACCAGAAAATACCAAAACTCTCAGGATTGAGACACGAACACTATGGTGACACGGGCATGCCACCTTGAGCGACCAAGGACGGCCCTTAGGCTTGCACGGATCCGGTCCCACACTCTTTCATAATTTTGACCTAATTAGCTCTCAACAGTTCATATTGGGTCCAAACTTTTTCCAACCAACTTGGAATTTGCTCAATCGACCACCAGCTGGTACCACGACCACCATGGGCTGATTCCATGACCCCTTGGCCGGTCCTCATCTCTCCATAATTATGTTTTATTACCTAACGCTCAGACGAGCGTTATTTTAATAAATGATTAAACCAGCATTTAATCATCCTTTCACCAACTGGTCAACAAAGGACTTTGGTGCATGCTCACTCGAGCGCCTGGGCGATACATGGTCATCCATCATCCTGTAGCCGATCCCTCATTCATTCAGTGATTGATTTTCAGTAAATCATCAGTTGATCGGCAATTGATCAAAATTAGGTTTCGAACTGAGTGCTCTGCAAATCATAATTTTGAGCAAGTTTAAACACTAATAATTTTATGTTGATCCAGCAATCAACATCTTAATTAATTATATAATATTTGGTCAGCTACCAATATTTTGATTAATATTTTAGTTGGTCATACAACCAATGATTCATCAAACGAGCAATATTTGCTCAGACGATGAATATTGATTCAACTATCAATATTCAATAATCCATCAAACGAGCAATATTTGCTCAGAACCATCAATATTCAGTAATTTATTAAATCAGACGAGCAATATTTGCTCAAACGAGGGATATTGACTTAGCTATCAATATTCAATAATTTTACTCAGACGAGCAATATTTGCTCAGTGTATTAATATTGATTCAACTATCAATATTCAACAATTCATCATATAAGCAATATTTGCTCAGACTATCAATGTCCGTCATGTTGATTCAATTATCAACATCATTCAATCGAGAACTATACGTCCCAGCAGACATGTTCAATCCATGAATCCTAGAGCATTCGGCAATCATGCTCGACGGAACAATACTTAGACTCATCGTATAATCAAGACAAAGACTGACTAATTAAATACACGTCTGCCTTGCAGACTCCACGTTCGTTAGACATCAATCACGTCAAATGGGGGATATTAATTAGGGTTTTGGTCTGGCGGCCTACGGTACGTGTGTTCATCCACGATGACAAATGTGAGTAAGTCGTGCAAGCAGTTGAGGAAGTTAGCAAAGTAGTGGGTGGAAAATCAACCAAGTCTCCGCACGAGCTAGAACTGGTTAAACCACGATTTCCCACTTTCCTACTCTTTCACTCGAGTAACCGTCACACTTACTGGAGATCAATGTGTCTAAATTCTAGCAATATAAATAAGTTTCTGAATCCACGATTGAGGACAATATTGGTCGGACAAACAACATCCATCGTCTAACCAGGAATCATCGTGTGAGCAATAATCTCTCTCAATTGAGTAGAATTCAAACTTATTCTTCATTTGCAGAAACCCACAACACATTCACAATCCTTGATCATCATTGGTCTCATACACTTCTCAACTTCCCTCCTATAGATCAACCCTTTTCCCTCTTTGTGGCCGAATTGACTCTGGAAGGGTCATTTCTTAGTTTAGGCCGGAGTCCTACAGATTGATCTCTCGAACTCAAAGCACTCCCGTGCAATGCATCTGTTTGAGGTTAGGAAGTTTGCTCGGTCGAGGAGTCTCCGTCCGCACGGTCGTCTCTCCACTTTCTGAAAAACCAGCAAATCGTTTTTCCCCATCAACAGATTGGCGACCACAGTTGGAGATTAATCTCTCGGTTGCAATCTCAAACTTTCACAAAATGGTTGATCTTAGGTCATGTTCAGTTACAAATCCTAATCCAAATAATGCTAGCACTAGCAATAGTGGTGGTACTCCATAAACTACTCCTGCTTCCAACAACGGTGTTGGTGATAATGCACCTCCTCAAACCAACATCGGAAACAATCCTCTCTCCGTCCGGTCTCCCGAAGAAATCAGAGACAATCCGCCTACCATAGTTGATCTCATGAAGGTGCAAAATACTCTCGCCAAAATATCAGATTGCCATGGCTACCACTCAGAAGGAGTTATGCACTTTTTTCAAAACTCTCACAGACAAGATGTCAGAGAAAACTCGGTAGAAAGGAAAAGTGATGGGATTTTAATTGTACCGCAAGCGTACGGCTGCCGATTGAACATTATACAAATGCGGGTTCATTCCACAGGGACTAAAATTGTTACTTTCAATTTCTAACTGAATAAAATGATAAGTAGAATAAAAGAAGATAATAAAAGTAGAAAATAATGAAAGATACCAGGGCTTCCGATTCCACCACAATTGTGTACACTAGATAATTTAACCAATTTCTATAAAATTCTTTTAATTACTTCAAGACGATTTAGGACACATTTGACGCCTCAGAAGATCAAACGTTTAAACCATCTCTTACATTTTCAATATACTAACAATTTTCTTCATTTTAAGATGCTAGTCTCTACACAAGAATATTAAAATCATTTATCAAAGCACAAGGGCACATGAAGAAAAATTGTTATCGCGACAAAACGAAATTATGGGACCAAAAGAATTATTATAGAAAATCAATTACATTTTCTCATATACATCATCGGGTTTCATCATGAACCCTAGTAGAGAGATTATTTATCCATTACAAAAGAAGAAGAAAGGCTACATAAACGAAAGAAAACTACACTAATGCTTGGCGGAACCGGCCTCCTTTTCTGATTATATAACACAGTATATACAGGGTCAGAAGAATCCTAACTTCCATTTTAATTCCCATTATTACATCATCAACCCAATAAGAATAATCCACGTCATTTATGCCACACATAATATATTTGATTCTACCCCACTAAATATTCTCACTTATTTTGTTTATATGGCTCATAATGTCACATGCATGGACATTGATCTCCAAAGGAAAGAAATGATATTTCCGCGGAACCCACGAAAATTCTGTTTTATTATCTTTATGTTTAATTAATCTTCTTCCATAATTCTCTGACGCATGTGCATGTGTCCAATTCGAGCATCTTTGTGAATGAAGTTCGAATTTAACATTCTTCCACTTTCATTTTTAGTAAGAAATATTACGAGAAAATGATGTTGACATTCAAGTTTGGGTCCATTTTCTTCACGGTATCCAATAACTCATATTCTCTGCATATAAGCTCAATTTTAGTTGTTTTTCTCGTCAAAGCCCATTTTATTCATTTACCTACAAAAAAAAATGATAACCCAAATTAGTACAAAAATGAGCACCAACAATATATATTATCAGGATTAATTAAGATACAAATATGTGTCTATCAAATACCCCCAAACTTATATTTTGCTAGTCCTCGAGCAAAACTAAAATGAAAATAAGAATCCTAACTCACTTTCGCAGGCATCGCGGTTGCACTTAGCATGTGCAACAAGCCTTTAAACCCCTAGGTGGCCCTAGTAGCCGAGTTATAGTCTCGGGAGGGTTTACCAGAGGTGTACCCACAAAACCTTTTACTCCAAATTGGTCACAAGTATTCAAAGAGCTATGAGGATATACATATTCTCAACCTATCGCCAAGTAACTAGAATGCTAAAGAAATTAAATGTATCCGCTCAAAAGCTGAATAAAGAAAAGGGGAGACACATCTGCTATACTGCTAGATAAAGAGATATCCGCTACACAACTAGATAAACATTATGAGATGCATCCGCTTTACAGCTGGATAAAATTAGGAGAGAGATAAAGATGAGAGGGACATCTGCTACACGGCTGGACAATGTGATGAGTTGAACCAGTGTTAGAAAGATCTTGTGCCAGATGTAAAGCGAATTAACAAAGCAAGCAATATGCATCTCTTTTTGATTCTCTCATAGTGCTTAGTAGAAATTCTTCGGCGTCAACTGTTTATGATAAACTTTTGAACTTGGTCGAACCTTGACAATTAACTCTTCTCCTCGATTTCTTGCTTGAAACTTCCTTATAGATTCCTAATCCGCTATGGCCTTATTGAACAAAACTAACAACAAAATTTAAATGTAATTTTTTTTTGTTTACACAGTAATAACAAGACTAATATTTACATGGCCATGAGACAAGGACTTTAGCACTTGGATCTTCGCAACTTGAAAGATCTTGGTATCATGAACTTCAACAACTAACATCGTTTGATTTTCTTTTCTCTAAGTCTTCAACTTTGATTTTGAATTTTGCTTTTCTTTCTATTGTTGCTTATAAACCTTAAACGTCTTCAACTTTCTTCATAGATTTTGATGTCGCTCCGCTTGTTGATGATGATAAGTTTCTACTAAGAGGGAGTCGTAATCCAGTAACTAAGACTACATTGTGAGGTTTCTTTATCTTTCTGGCATTTCCTTTTGACCGAATTGTATTTCCATCATGGATGGTTAGGTCCATCACGATTACCCTCTAAAAGT
Organism: Papaver somniferum; assembly: GCF_003573695.1. NCBI lineage: Eukaryota > Viridiplantae > Streptophyta > Magnoliopsida > Ranunculales > Papaveraceae > Papaver > Papaver somniferum. The sequence continues at coordinate 869,083 of NW_020649526.1, forward strand.
TACATGTTCTCTCCTGATTTTCAATGATCTCAATGTCTTTTTCTCTAATGTCTCACTAGAATGTTATCCCTAGCAATTCTAATTTCCATCTTTTCGGTGAGAAACAGTATGTAAACTTAGCTAACCGAATACTATGTGACACTAGAAGTTTAATAATACAACTAAAAAGTTTCTCCTATACCCCCAAAATTAAATCTAACATTGTCCTCAATGTTCTATAGATAAAATTAAAAGCATGAACAAGGAGAAACTGTTACCACTTTAAAGGAATTAAGGAGATAAGGAAAGATATTACCTTGTTGCATGAGCATGAGTTACCTCCCAAGAAGTGCTAAGTTTAAAGTCTTCAGCCAGACATGGGATAAATTAATCACCACATAAAAATCATATAGTAGTAGCCGGAACAACTGTGGGTCGTCTGAATTGAAAAGTGCTATCACAAATAGAAGAAAACTGCAGCAGACCAAGAAAGTCAACCAACCAAATACACCATTATCAAGTTTTCTATTTAAGACACCTATATCTAGTTACGGTTCAGGTTCAGGTTCTATAAAAGGGTCTAGATAAAATATTTTCATGGGATGGATTTCCTCATAGCTAAGATTCAAAAGTCCAGGTTTAAGAGTCTGGAAAAACTCAACTAAAAACTTAGAAGCACATAATAATAACCTGAATAATTATGGATCTTTAAAGTCAATCAGATTTGACTCACACAATTGACCACAATGAAAGTGGTGGCCATTTTTAAGAAAATGTGTCGACGATTCTAATTTCCTCAAATAATTAGGTTTAGTTCCAAAAACTATATAATGACACATTTCAAATTGAGATACTCCCACATTTGGTAAATAAAAATTTGGTGGGACAACAAAGTCAATTACGGTATCATGGACCGGATTAACCACATCAACCAGAGGATGGGTTTCTATCAACTGAGCTTCTTTTTGGACATAATTATGTTCGGGAAAATGTGCATGAAGATAGTCTTTTAATATGGTAGAGGCACATACGTCAAGTCCCAAGTTAGGGGCCTTTACAATAGTCAAGGGTAAACCACGGGGAAACTGATATTTACCCCCAAACCTAGAGTTGTCAATATCCTTGGATAAACTAATCACAATTTCCTTAATTTTTAAATTATCAGATTTTGGAAAATGGTCTTTTATATCTTCTAGGTTGTAATCATGTGGTTCTACATTTTTATAATCCTCAGCAGAGACTATTATTTCTGAATCGCTTGACTCTAAAATACTAGTCTCAGGATAAACTCTTTCCTCTAAACCATCATCTGCTTCATAATCACAATGATATACTACACCGTCTAAAACAATTGTATCCCTAGACAAATCCTCATCCTTTTGAATAGGTGAATGATCATTAATATTATTAGGATTTGAATTAGAGACAACATTATCATCATAAGGCTCAATTGGTATAAAAATTTCCTCGTCATTATGACTACATATTTCAAACTCTTCATCGACACTATCCTCATCATCATCATATGAAGATGGTTGAACCATATCTAATTGGCAATTAAGTTCATTTAGAGCAATACTTAAAGATGCAATTCTTTCCTTCATATCTAAGTCATGCCTGAGTGACTTTTCATAAAATTGTCCCTTAGTATGTCTCTCCTATTTAAATTTTCAGTCAACTGCTTGAGTGAATTTTCTAAAGAAAGACTAGGATCATAAGAATTATTTTGTTGCAACTGTTTCATTAAATCCTCCAAAGACGGAGAACTTGCATATTGGTCATTATAGTATTGCTCATTTACCCGTTCGTATGACTTGTGCACGTGTGAATAGTAAGTGGTATCACCATCGTATGAACCATAACCGTCAGAATAATGGTAGTGGTCCCAAGTACTATCTACACTACGGTCATAGTACGGATATTGTCCATTAAGATACTCAGTCGGATAATCATTGTATTGGTCTTTATAATACCAGCTCGACATTATTTTTTTGGTTGCACGTGCAAATGCAAGGTCGACTAAAATTGGTAGGCTCAGGTTACCTTAAGCAAAATATACTTACAGTCAAAGACTGGTCAACGGTACTTGTCTAAGGTTGTGGAATTTCAGCTGGTAACTCCAATAAGGCCCAAGGCACGGGTTCAGCGTACTTTTCCACAAGTTTTCCTAAAATCGGTAGTCTGACGAGAATGCAATTGGTGTGTGCAAGTGTGTTTTTTTTATTATTATTAAGATAACTAAATATTTACAATGAAATAAAATAAAATAAAATCTAAAAGAATAAGAATATTCCTAATCAAATTATTTACAAAAATAAAAATAAAATTGAATCTAAAATAAAATCTTGGGTATTATTCTACTTACTTTGTTGGTAGGTAAATTTTATTTCCACTTTAAATGCTCAATTATCCTGCACACCAAAAATAGAAAGGGTTGTGCTATCCCGCACGACCGTTTTATGAGCTAGCAACTTGCTGGATGTTGGATAGGCTGAAATCTATTTATTTTGTTTTTCTGTTTTAAAGTTACAGATGGCGACAACTGTGAGAATATACATAATTTTTTGTATATCCTCAAACTTAATTTATATTTATTAAGTGCCCCATTTGTAGAATGTATAAATAAATGAATCAGATTTCTCTTCACTTATTGTTCTCTGACTGATGACATGAGTCTTTACATTTATTGTTCTCTGACTGATGACACGAAATAGGATGTTTCTTCCTCCATAAAACGTATACTTGTTAATTAGCTTCTAACTAAGCGGACTCCTTACTGTGGGGTGTAGGTAGTGATAGACAAGAACAACGTAAATGACGAGTGTTGAGAAAAACAGAGTATAAGGCTATATGCTAGCACAACCGCAAGTAAAGAACAATTTTCGAATTTGTGTTTGTAAGGTTACTACCTGTTTGGTATACAATATGCTATATGTTAGTTAGACGCATATCGCGGTGATGATTGCATATCCGTAATTCCGTACACGGACAATTAAAATTAAGATGAGTAATTTGTAGTAGCAGTACCATCACAGCCTCACAGGTGACATTAATCTTAGTAATTTTAGTAGCAGTACATGGCTCTGATTAGAGTATGCAAATGGCTCTGATTAGAGTATGCAAATTTAACAGATGCAAATGTATTTCATAAAATAAACCAAAATGCTTGCCAACTAATTCAAATGTGCACAATTAGTTTGAGTAGATTTGAATGTTATCAACGAAAATTTTTGATCTAAAAGAAAAACTAACTACTCATTGCTTCATGACCATACATAATTATCTTTGCGCCTAACTTAGAGACATGCTTGTTAGTTGCACGCTGATGCTTCCACTTGCTGCACGAACTTGTTGGACTGTGTGGACTGTGTGGACATGAAAAAGGAAATTCTGCAGTGAGAGTTTTGCAACTGTTGGTTTGGTGAACTCATGGACAAAAGATTAAGTACTATTATATAATGACAACAGAGTACAGAATGATCAATAGACAATACGAATAGTTATTTGGTGAAGATAATAGAGAACTAATTGTTTTCATACACAGTAAAGTCTGTCAAAACATACCATGGAGAGATTCGGGTTGGCTGTTTATTTCTCTGAAAGAATCTTTGCTTTTCCCTGCGATAAAATGCATAAGTTACAAAGTTAATGAGAAATAAAACAAAACAATGGTCATAAACTGAAATGCTAATTCAAGGGAAAGGGAAGCGTTAAGTACGATTTTTCTTTATCAACCACTTATTGTTCTGCAGTTCGTGATTCTCAAGCATCGTTGTCCAACCATGCTCAAATTGTTCAACTGTCTCTTACCCATATAAGCAATTGCTGAACTCCGAAACAAATTCTTTGGTTACATTAGATAAATTTTTCATAGCATTTCTGCTAATATGCCATAAGCAATATCTATGACGCGTACCTGGCAAAACACTTGCAATCGCTCCCCCAATAGCTGATTCTTGATCTGTAAGTATAACCTTTGGTGTTTTGCCGTGCATTGCCCTCATCCATGTTTTCATTACCCACTCAAGCGAGTCTTCACTTTCGGAATAAAGGAGAGCGCCACCAAATAAAACAATTTGATGATGATGATTGATTCCTACTATCGAAACAAATGGCATGTCATATCTATTTGTGCTATAAGTAGGTTCAAAGCAAACGATGTCTCCAAAATAGTAATAGTCTATCCTTGACTTAGCATATGCCCAAAAAGAATTAGTCATTTGGCCTTCTGAATCAACTTGAATTTTATAAAAAAATGATGGATTTTCCATTTGCTGGCGTTCGAAGTAGTCTAGTACAGCTTGAGCATCTCCATGTTTTAGCTCCAACTGCCTTCTTGTACTCAAATAATTTCTAGCATCTTTTGGAAGAAACCCAATGTTCTTCACTCCACCATTCTCAACTTCCAAATAGTTTATCAATTGATTTGTTTTAACGCCTGCTAGTCTAAAGTTCACGATTTGTTGTTTTTGGCTACTATTTATTTTTCTCAATGACCGGAGATTGTTCCTTTTACTTGGGGAAACAAGTTTATGATTGTGTTCTTCTACAACACCAGACACAACCCATCTATCGTTTCTCTTCTTTATCATCATCACTGCCTTGCAATCTGTCCTCACATCTGCTTGCTGCCTTTTCCTTTGTTCAACAGGCTTAGCTCTACGGTCTCTCAATCCTTGAAATGAACAACAAAATGTACGCCCTATCACTTCAAAAGGATCAACCCTAGACTTATTGGTAGAGTGCCAACGAATACTGAATCCTGTTTTACCTGCAAACCTGTTATAGAAATCATATGCTTCATCTTGAGATTCAAATTCTTTTCCGACGTATGGGCGGACAACCTTTAGTTCTTCTTCCGATGGTTCTTTCGCACCATTTGCTGCAATTACTTCACCGTTTAGTTCTTCTCCATCAAGTGAATTAATATTCTCTATATCTTTCATATCAGTAAATGTTTCTTCACTGGAAATTTGTATCTCATCTTCATATGAATATAGTGTATAACATAAAAATATATATAAGTACGTCAATTTTAAAAAAATTGAAAAAATAAGATAAATACTGGCTTTATACCAACTGAACGGTAGGATAGCTTACAATAATCAAAGTACTAATTGTTAATAAGTTATTGGTTAACACTAACTAATGTTATTCTTATACCATAAAAATAATAATTAGGGTTTTAAGTTTATAATGATAATACCATTCTTGCCTGGTGATAGATCCCGATTGTTATCAGTAACATCTTCGCTGCAATCGAACTCACTTAATAGATTTCGGCAAGGATTCATTTTTTCACATCACAGAGCGAAAGCCCTAGAATTGATTTAATTGAAGAATGTATACGGGTTTTCATTTATTCAAGGGAAAGGTCCTTTTAACGAAGACAAAGACATCTTTAAGGGTTGTAATAGTTTTGTTAAATAAATATAAGGACGTGTTTAAAATTAAAATCTATGACAGTTGTAGATTCGAGATAGACGACTAAAAAAAAAGACATTCATATCTAACGTTTTAGAAGTTGCTAGCTCATAAGCCTTCCCGCACAGCCGTGCGGGATAGCACTACCCAAATAGAAATATACCCAAGTAAAATCTAGAAATCAAATTAAACCAAATAAATAAATAAATAACAAAAACTAGCCTAATATGTACAAATTTAATTAAAACTAAAAGGTACAACTATTAGTCCCGGCAGCGGCGCCAAAAACTTAATGGGATTTTAATTGTACCGCAAGCGTACGACTGCCGATTGGACAGTATACAAATGCGGGTTCGTTCCACAGGGACTAAAATTGTTACTTTCAATTTCTAACTGAATAAAATGATAAATAAAATAATAGAAGATAATAAAAGTAGAAAATAATGAAAGATACCAGGGCTTCTGATTCCACCACTAGATAATTTAACCAATTTCTATAAAATTCTTTTAATTACTTCAATACGATTTAGGACACATTTGACGCCTCGGAAGATCAAACGTTTAAACCAACTCTTATATTTTCAATATACTAACAATTCTCTTCATTTTAAGATGCTGGTATCTACACAAGGATATTAAAATCATTTATCAAAGCACAAGGGCACATAAAGAAAAATTATTATCGTGACAAAACGAAAATATGGGACCAAAAGAATTATTATAGAAAATCAATTACATTTTCGCATACACATCATCGGGTTTCATCGTGAACCCTAGTAGAAAGATTATTTATCCATTACAAAAGAAGAAAAAAGGCTAGGAAAACGAAAGAAAACTACACTAATGCTCGGCAGAACCGGCCTCCACTTCTGATTGTATAACACGGTATATATAGGCTCAGAAGAATCCTAACTTCCATTTTAATTCTCATTATTACATCATCAACCCAATAAGAATATGCCATGCCATCTATGCCACACATAATATATTTGATTTTACTCCACAAAATATTCTCACTTATTTTGTTTATATGGCTCATAATGTCACATCCATGGACATCGATCTCCAAAGGAAAGAAATGATATTTCCGCGGGACCCACAAAAATTCTGTTTTATTATCTTTATGTTTAATTAATCTTCTTCCATAATTCTATGACGCATGTGCATGTGTCCCATTAGAGCATCTTTGTGAATGAAGTTCGCATTTAACATTCTTCCACTTTCATTTTTAGTAAGAAATATTAAGAGAAAATGGTGTTGACATTCAAGTTTGGGTCCATTTTCTTCACGGTGTTCAATAACTCATATTCTCTGCATGTAAGCTCAATTTTAGCAGTTTTTCTCACCAGAGCCCATTTTATTCATTTACCTACAAAAACAAAATAATAACCCAAATTAGTACAAAAATGAGCACCAACAATATATATTATCAGGATTAATTAAGACACAAATATGTGTCTATCAAAAAGCCAAAGAAACATCTCCGGCTGCTGATCTTGAAGTCTCTCCAATCCACGTGGTAGATGATGATGAAGTCCGCAAAGTTGCAGATGACCCACCAGCAAAGTAATCTACAGGTTTCATAACTCATGAAGACCTGAAACGCTTTCTGGAGGCTCGAGGAAAAGACAAGACCTCATCTGCCCACCGTCACCAACCTCCATATCCTGCTACTAAACAGAGGATTCCTCTTCCGAAAGGCTATACTTCTCCAACGTTCACACTTTGCAATGAAACAGGGAATGCCCGAGAACATGTTTCTCGATTCCTGGAAGCATTATAAGAACATGAATACAACCATGTCGTCTGTTTGAAGGAGTTCTCCAAGTCTCTGACAGGTAGAGCATATACATGGTACAAAAATATCTCACCAGGGAGTATCACTAGTTGGGGAGAAATCTCAGAGCAGATTACTCTCTCTGATTTAGGAAGAATGTCTCAGAAGAACAATGAACATCCGGACGACTATGTGAAAAGGTTCAGAGTCCAAGCTCTGATTGTCATGACCCGATTGTCACTGAACAACAACTGGTGGACTTGTGCATCAACGAAATGATCCCAGTCTACAGAGCCTTGCTGGAAAATCTCCGGTTCCATACTTTCTTAGAACTTCATGAAGTAGCCAAGCGATCAGCAACTATTACTCCAGCCTTAATGGAAAGAACAAGAAATACAGAAGTCGAGGAACCACGAGAAACTTGAGGCACTGCCAGGCGCCTGATCAACAAGCAGTACAATCTCCAACCTTCCATGAATGTTGCTGAAGGAAGCAAGAGGAAAGCCGAAGCGTAGCAGCATAAGAACGTTCCTCCAACATCTCATCCTACAAAAGCATTAAGGAAGGACAACCAAACTCGAAATGCACAAGCACCGACTCAGCGTTAGCAGAATGACTAGGTAGAACCAGACTTTCCTTTCACCATTGAAGAGGTGATCGAGCTATTGGAAATCTGGATCCAAGATGGTGCGATCAAACTACCCCCGGTTAGGAGAGAGCCAACAGAGGAGGAAATGAAGAATCCGCGCTACTGCCTCTTTCATAGGTTTGTCAATCATCTAACAAGTGACTGCAGAATTTTGAGACGCATATTCAAAGAGAAGGACGATTTAGGAAAACTGGGGACTGAAGGAGTACACAAGAATCCTCTCCCAATCAGAACCTTTACACTCTCTGAACAACCAGTCAAATAAGCGGTTCAATCATTGATCGAGCATATATGTGAATTGCTTTATTTTTCCAAGGCTCAAATGAAGGACATGTTCGTGGCTTTGAATCATATAGTGTCCGAGAAACGTCTGTCCATTCCAGAAACGCTGCCTGAGCCTCCGGTCACTGACAAAGAGATGTATGACTGGGGACTTCTTACCACGGTCAATCTCAAAGGAAATGCATTCAAGAGAGCGTTGGTCGATGTTGGCATGACTATCAATATTATCCCTTTGAAGGCTCTCAGAGCTGCAGGCATCACTTAACAAGAAGCCACTCATGCTCCTATCTCAGTCAGATATCATGAAGGAATACCCAGGGATACGTACGGCTACATCGTTCTCAAAATGAAAATTGGTTCAACCTGGGCGGAAACCAAGTTTCACATAATCAGGGAAGATACAGGATGTGATATGATCCTCGGACGGACGTGGATTCATGCTGAAAAGGTAACTACAACACCTTCAATTGCACGTTTCTCTGTTGAAGAAAGCTCTGATTCGGAAGAAATAGAGGGCACTCCATCATTTGAGCATATGGAGAAAGTTAAAGCCTTGATGGATCTAACACAACAACCTGAAGAAAATGCGCATGCATTCGTCAAAAGGTTCCGCACTCAGGCAAGTCTTATTCCCCCTTATGCGTCCGTATTATGAACTTTCAAACATGTTGCCCTGGTCCGAGGACTCAATCTTGCTCACAACCTAGCTATTACCAAATGTTATGAGTGGGTAGTCTCGCCTCAACAATATTTTACTAAATGGTTGAGTGAGGAATCTCTTCAAAATGAGCATCTCACCGGAAAATTTGTTGCTGAGATGATGAACAAGCGTAACAAAGAATATCTTGGATATCCTCCTGTAATTTTGCACGAGTGTCCATATATACCACAAGATCATAAATTTTCAATGGCCGCACGAGCATGGAATTCCACTGTAAGGGGAATGCCGAACCAGTAGAAGATTTTCATAGCAAGAGCAATCAATCCTAACAAGTTTCATGAAGGAGTTCTCAAAGCAACTAAGCGCAATATTCATTCTGCAAAGAACTCTAACTGGGAAGGACCTTTCATGATCGCTAAGTCTATGGTTGGTGGATACTATAAATTGATCAACATGGATGGCAAGACAGGCGTGTCAATAATACACGAGAATTGGCTTAAAGCCTTTGACTTCTGAGACATTTTGTGCTTGAGGTGTTGGACGTTTGTACAAACACCAAGGCTGCTTAAATTTGCATTTCTAGGATTTTCTTACCTGTATTTCAATTCCTCCAAAACGTATGTGATCGAGGCCTAATAATGCATATTCCTAGGTCATTTTATATGCGTTTATCACATCTCAAGTGCATTAATTTCCTGATTTTTTTGTCAAATTGTATATTTTGCGTCCCGAGTCGGAAATAATTATATTTGCTTCTAAGTGGTGTCTGTGTTTGTTTTACATGATGTGATTAATATGGAGGCGGGTGACTGAAGAGACTAGAGTGATGGCAATGTTGGTATACAAGAAGATCTGAATGAGAAGTAATTTGATGTGACTGATGCTCCATAGGAGAAGTGCATTTTGAAGAAAGAAGTGCAACGTCGGTGGAAGCAAATATTAAGAAGTACAAGCTGGGTGCAATAGTTTGTCAAGGTTTGCAAGCTTCTTAATACAGAAGATGGATACTAACACAAGGCCCAAGTGACAAAGTCAAATGGAAAATTTCTTGTTTGGTCCTAAGCCCATAAGGTTATTTATAGTAGGGTCCAACCGGATTATATTCTTATCCTAGGGTCCAAAGTTTTTTGAAAACATGGAAATGACTAATATACCCTACTGGTTAAATATGTGTGAAATAACATACTTCTACCAAATCGAGATTTTATTTATCGGGAGGTCCAAATTTAATTAAAACATATAAAATACCACAAATTTGAGTACATATCTGCCACACTGCTTACAAATTTGAGTACATATCTGCCACCATGCTTAAAATTTGAGTACATATCTGCTGCACTTTTTACAAATCTGAGTACATATCTGCTGTACTACTTACAAATCTGAGTATATATCTGCCGCACTGCTTACATATAGAGTGTGTATCTGTTGGACATATGGAACCTGTAAATGTGACCAGATATAACAATATTAAAACACATCAACAAAGCTACCATTTTTTTCAGTATTTCGCATACGTACTCATGGGTCAAACAAAAAAAATTGGCAAAAATATGAACAAAACAGAATCAAAAGAAGTTTATATCAGTACGTCATATACATACTGCAGATTCATAAACTAAAAACTCAATTGCATGTCAAGAAGTGATGAATCCATGAATATAACCGAATCAAAGCACATATTTTAGTATCTCACATACGTACTCTTGGATCAAACCAAAAGAAGTAGCAAAATTGTGAATAAAACAGAATTAGAAGAAGTTTATATCAGTCTGACATATACGTACTGCGGATTCATGAACTAAAAACTGAACTTCATGTCAAAGAAGTGGCCAAACTCAATTGCATGACAAGAATAGGTGACAGAACTATGAAAAATAAGAGGATCGAAACAGATATTATAGTATTTCGTATATGTACTGACGGATAAGACTAAAAAATGAGACAAAGCACATCCAGATAGCATTTCCTATCAGTATGCGACATATGTACTGAAGATTCATGAACAACAAATCAACTGCATGACAAGAATAGGAAATAGATCTATGAAAAATAAGAGGATCGAAACAAATATTATAGTATTTCGTATATGTACTGACGGATAAGACTAAAAAAGGTGACAAAACTTCAGTATTATACATACATACTCATGGATCGAACAAAAAAAACTGGAAAAACTTCGAATAAAACAAAATCAGAAGAGTACGCCATATATGTACTGTCAATTCATACCAAAAAAACACTGTAAAAAACTGAAACCAAACCTATAGATGCATAGTAAACACAGATTAACAGGACGTCATATACGTACTGATGGTTAATACACAAAAGCAAATTGAAACCAAACCAAAAGCCAACAAAATGAAACTAAAATATCAGATCTACTAACGAAATGAACATAAAACATGATTTTATAACTAGATCTGAACTATTTTCATCAAAAACCACCAGTACATCATATACGTACTGATGATTAATATACAAAATCAAAATAAAACAAATCAAAGACCAACAAAATGAAATTAAAATATCAGATCTACTAATGAAATGAACATAAAACATGATTATCTATCTAGATCTGAAGTATTTTTTATCAAAATCGAAGTAAAAAAATTGAAAAATCAAGCATGAATATCGTAAGAAAAAAAAATCCACCTACCGATTACACTTGCAGAGCTCGAACTCATGAATCGAACAAGGACCTCAAATAATCTTCACTTGCAGAGCTCTTCTCTGAAAACATAAATTGAGAGAATGAAAAAGAAACAAACGTCTCTATCTGTTTTTATATAATGCAGGGTGTTTTGGGAATTATGATAATACGTCTCATGTGTCCCGCACGTGTACAGGACCTAGGCTTAAACAATTAGGTCAAGTTTCATGTTTTCTTTTAATTATGGACCCATGCTTACTGGGCTTTAGTGGGTGGACCTTCCACTAATTAGTATCACTAAACTAGTACCTATAGGTAATTCCTACAATTCAAATTGCTAGCCATTCATGTGATAAAGAAAACTAAAACCAAACATTTCCTTAAACTCTCGTATACCTAAGCTAGGTATCTGTGGTTAACACCAAAGTAAGTCCTTCATGAATCTCTTAATTTTGCTTTCGAGAGTTCCTCTAACATCACCAACTCCATTATTATTTCTCCTTTCCCATACATTTCCTACGACACCCTCACCATATTTCTGCTACCAAAACCCTTACCACTTCACTATTTTCTCTAATGTCAATCACCCATTTTCAACATCTTTACCTACTCTTCCGTAGCTGTTTATGTGAAATTGAAGAAATTGGTTGAAAGTCGTTGGGGTAGGAACTGAAAACCTAAGGTATGAATACAACTCTGAAACTCCCTCAACAACAACATGGTTATGATGATAATTAAGTGGTTGAACGCAATGGAGTGCAAATCAGTTGTTATGTATCATTTGGTGAGTGATTGACATCTCAATCCCTAGTTTCAGTGTATGTGTTGACAAATTGAACCCAATTTTTGGGCGAAATTAATGTATAAATAGGGGTTTTTGTTGTTTGACTTAATCATCCAAGTGAGAAGGGTCAGTAGAAGTGAATTAGTAACATTTTGATCTTGCTTGTACTGTTCTTGGTAGAAATCAGTTGAATATTAAGAAGTTTGCATGAATGAATATCTCAATTTGTGAATCTCATATGTCATTTGTTTTCATCATGTTCTAATTTCTTAAACTAGGGCTTAGATGAAACCCTTAGCTTACTGCTAGTGTTTATCTTAATGGAAATGTTCTTGTAAGAGCTTAATTGAATAGGAATCAGTTTAGTCTCATTGTTGCAACTTATAACTTTCACCTTGTATGTATTGCATCCTAGGTTGTTAGAACAATTATCTGCTGCTACATCAACTAATGTTTAAATGACTGCTTTCAATTTGTGATTAGTTGTGACTAAACTATCCATTTGAGATCACCTTAGGCTAGCAAAAAAATTGAATCTTAACTGATTTCCATTATAAGGAGCAAGAACAGTTCATTAACTTAATAATCTAGTGTAGGTTAGTGGTGGATTCGATTGTACTAGTGCCTTCATATCTGGTGTTAAATCTTTTATTCCAATTGCCTGTCTTTTCTTTAGTTTAATTGCCATACCAACTGTTTCGTCGTATCGACAATCCATTTTGATCTGAATTAGTATTGGTTAGACTTAAGAATTCAACTACACACCAACCTAGTCTCAGTGGGTGCGACCTATATTTGCTATGTTTTACATAGTAGACATCGTATACTTGCGGTTTAATATTGTAGGCATCTTCTAGACCTACCAGTATGCAATACTTGCATTCAGTATTTGAATTCAACAATTAATCAAAGTTCATTTACTTTAAAGAAAATCTCTATCAAATCCAAAAGAAAATTCTCAATCATCTACTTATCCATAATCAATCAAAATCAAAACCAAAATAAAACCTCACACCTCTCAGAAGTTCAGAGTTCAAGGGATTATGGAAAGGAAACTAAAGGAAATCAGCAAAAAAAGATTTTTGCTCTTTTGCAATCTTCAGGTCTCGCAAGGCTGATTTCTCCAGCTCCAATTCTTCCATCAACTGGGCGATCTTAGCCTCCTTCTTCATCACATCATCACTGGTCAGGGGTACATTTTTCTCGACTGCTTTTTTAATGGATTCAATTCTCTCACGAAGCCATCCTGCATTGAAACCCAGCTTCTCAGAATGGTCCAAGTTATACTCCCAATCAAAGAGTATATCTGAAGTGACGATACTTCTAGCTCTGGTTCGTACATCGTTTATACCCGTAGGATAGCTCCTACTTACTTTGTCAAGAAGTAACTTCGTTTGGGGTCTTTGGTAATGACGATATGACCATATCTCTTCCACAACTCCTCATATATGCTGGCGTATACAGTAGGAACACTAAATTCACCAACTAGTTTATGATACGGGAGTACCTCACCAAATGGAGGAACGAAAACTATCCCTGCAGTAGAATGTTTATGCACTACCATGCGAGTCTCAGATATCGGAGCAGCTTCTCCTATCTCTGGAGTAATTTCTTCTATCGATGGAGTAGGAGCAGTTTCTTCTATCATAGTTTCTCCTATTCCCGTCCCGGTTTCTTCCGTCTCTGAAGTAATGAAGACTTGAGCATCGTTCTCCTCAACACCTTCAATGTTAGAGCATATCTCGGTTGAACCCACCAAGCGTTGGTATGCCAAGTTTGATTGTCATATTTTAGTGAATCAAAACTAAATTAATGAGTCGCTTGATTATATACTAGAGACAACTTTGTATAGGTTAGGCTAGAAAGATTAGGATTATGAGACATACAAGTATTACTCGAAGACTTGAAGAATGTGAAGAAGTAACAAGCTACATCGACGACATCATCCTTCCTCTTGAGGTTAGTAATATTGTGACTTGAACTATTTCATTCCTAACGTATCTTTCAAGTCGTGTTATATTGAAAACATAATTGCGAAGCTGTGAATGATTATACTCTAGTAGATATAGTGTTAAGGAATTGGAATACGAAGTATAACGCTTATCTTTTGAACTTCATATATAAGAAATCGACATAATCGTATGAATGCTATTGTGATTATGTGTATGGGTAAAGGTGAAGATTTCATCCTAGGAAACAATGTTTATATTTTTTTTAAAGGAAGTACGTTCATGAACTTGTTTTATGAATCGAAAGGGAAATCACTAGGCTTATTAGTATTGTTATTCATTGCATATCTTTGGATTACCAATATCTGCTTCTGAAGCCCTACCATCATTGTGAAATTCCAGAAAGTGAGCTGGTCCCTTTCGACTCATAAGGATTCCCGGGTCTGTCCTTGCCCCGGATCTTTCAGACTTTTAAAGCGAAAAGATATGCCTGGCTGGTCCCACAAGAGAGGGGTCTTTTCGCTAAGAGCGAGAGTTTCAATAGAAGGCTGGATGCATAAGGGGTCTCCCGTCAGATTTACCAGCAGAATTGGTTAGTACTCGGCCTTATTCCCATATATTAGAGATACCCTCTATATTAAGTAGGCAATGTGAGAAATCGAATGCCTTTCTCGTATGCGAGAGCTGCTTAAGGAAGGTCTTCAAGCTAGATTAGAGAAAGGAGGCTCCCCGGATCCACTTCTTCAGTAATCTATCCATGCGCCTGCTTGTGGTTACCCGTTACTGACTGGCTAGATCACGAAAAGAAGATTCTCTTACCGAAGCGAAAAAACAAGTTTACAACCTATCACTAGGGTGGATCGCTAAGATTGAATTCACGGCAATACCTTTTACGGAGTAAATGACTGAACTAAACGAGGCTAAATCCTCTGAATGCATTGTCCTCTCAATAGAGACGGGGCGCCTGGCAGCTAATCGACTTGGGTTAAATCTAAAGGTCATAGCATTCCCATCCATTTTACCTAAGCCATTGGAGTCTAATCCGAGTAATAAATGAAATGAGAATATCTACCCAGTATTTAAAAGCTGGAAGTGAAATCCCCGGGCTATCCCCTTATCGACCATTGAATCTTTACGTGATTCCTTTGATCAATAGACTTATTAAAGTGAAGCAAGATCTATGCCATTCAGATTGGACCTAGTCCCCTTCTCCGTATCAGAGCTCCTTTCAATGTCTAAGTTCCCCGAACTTGACAAATCTGTAGCTAGGAAAGAGGCGCACTGCTCTTACGAACAAGTACATTCTTCAATGGACTTTACCTGCCATGTCCTTCGAATTGCCAGCTTCTGTAAATTCTAGAATTCCAGTGGATGCTCGTCCTAATAATGGCAAGGCCTTACATCTATAGTATAGTCGTTCTCGCCTCAACTCTTTCTATCGAGCCTACCCCACATTCGTAGGCCGACAATTTTTCTGGATAGGTCGAACTATTGGAAGCAAATAGAAAAGGAAGACTTAGTGAGATCAAAGAAACTAACATACTGATCACCCAGCTACAGGATGGAACTCTCCTTGATCAATCGTCACTCGCCAGCGTAGTCCTCGCTTAAGAAAAAGAAGTTTGTCCTATCTGAAGAACTCGAACCTTTTCTAGGAACTACTTCTAAGCTTGTCATCGGATGAGTTCTATCTACCTTATGAAGAGATGACAACTTACGAAGAAAGAAAGGAATATACGCGTTCTTCTGGATTATATGAA